>NW_009696170.1:0-10482 GCF_000703405.1 Apaloderma vittatum | reverse complement strand
TTCCCTACAGTCTACTTTAAAGAAGAACTCTTATCTTTAATCCACTACTCGTATATCACACGCAACAAATTTCCATATATTTTCTTGAGATTATTTTGGAGTCTATGATGGACTCTCAATTTTACCTCATCGCTCTTAGTTATGCCTTAGGTCGCACTATATAATTCCTTCCATACATACTGCTTATGTTTCTCAGATGTTTCTGATCCTGATCTCCTCCGTTAGTCATCCCTCAGCCAAGCCCTCATTCACATTTAGCTAGTTTAGTGTTTCCTCTTAAGTCGATTTTCCCAGCACTTCTATCATTTTTATGCTATGTGAGAACAGTTATCTTTGGCTTTTCTGGGGCTCCTCTACCTGGAGAGAATGGCTTATTCTTTTTATGTCCTAACAAGGGTATGTCCACAGTAAAACAATTCATGGATGTATTTTTCGAGCAGGAGTACACATGTTTTTAGTGTTATGAAACAAGGTATAAAGTTGCAATGTTGGGCATTATTTTATAGTTGGATAGCTTATTTAAAAATAAAAAACAACTCAGCACCCTATATAAGAGGAACACTATATCTCAAGGGTTTATATCTCAGCCTGATTTAATATACCTGGAGACCTAGAGAATTAACAATACTCTCTTTATATTTTTTATACCAAATGCAGTAATTTCAACTACTGCCTACTGTAAAGTGGAAAATATCAAACAACACTTAATGGATTCTCTTTAAACTACTTACTAAAACAGAAAGTGTGCCCCATTTGGGACTGCTGACACAGATATCAAACACAAAAATAAAAGCAAAAAACCCAAACCCTAAACTCTGAAAAAAAGTGTAAAAATTAACAACCCTACAAACATGCTGTAGATACAAAGGACAATAGGAAATGGCAAAATTCTCAAGTGTTTAATAGTGTGAACACCTGTTGCTGATACCATTTGTGGAAATAGTTGTTTTATTTTTGATAGAACAGAAGGCTGGTCTTCATCCTCAGGGTTCCAAAAACAAACACAACAAAAAAAGGAGAATAGAAATAGTGTGACAAAACAAACTGGATGCATATACCTGTCCTGGGTTTAGCTAAAAACCCAGTTCTGTTTAGTGATTTTTACTTTTCAGTTTCATCTCTTCTAAAAGGCTGCACTTATTCCCGTAGTGACCAAGGGCACTGCTGGCTCTTTTGTGCCACGCTGGGGGTGCTGGGTAGTAAGAGGGGTCACAGGGAAGTAAAAGGTTGCACCTCTGGGGTGCAATAGACAGGACAATGAGAGTATTCCATCCCATATACGTCATATTTAGTATAAATTGAGTGATCATGAGAGTTTCAGCCCTTTTCTGCAATGGTCAGTGTCCACAGAGGACTCCATCCGACCTCCTGCTTTTGATCTGGATCCCGAGTTCCCAAATTCAGCTCCTTGTATCCAGCTCCTGCCGCCGCTAAGCCTGGGGCTTCCCCAGTGCCTCCTGCTCTGCAGCACCAGTGGAGATTGTTAACGGGGAAGGGAGTCGGGTTCGGTATCGGGCTACTATATATAGATGTACATAGTTCTTTACTTTTATCACTTCACTATTATTTTTATTATTGTTTCATTAAAGCTGTTGTAGTTGTTTTCTTCTGTAACCCGTAAGTCTCCCTGCCTCATTCCCTCTTCCTTCTCATCTGTTGGGGAAGAGGGGGTTAGAGAGCATCTGTCCACATTAGTGGCCAGCCCAGCCCTAATCCGCAACAATACCAAAGCTGTATTGAGAATACTAGATGCATTTACGTTCTTACAGGGTTCTCTTTGTAAATAACATACGGAGATAAATTTCAAAGTCCGCCCAACACCACTTTTTTCCCTTCTAGTAAACACTATGATTCACTGTTTTTTTATTGAAGAGACACTACTCAAAAACAGAGAAATAAAGAATATTCTGGTATCAATAAAACTGGTCAGAAGTGGATAGTTTTAAAAGGGGAAAGTAGGGCAGAAGATACTCAGGTTTGCTGATAATGAAATATTTGCCTTTCATTTAACAGCACTGAAATGTGCTACTTCATAGAACCTGTAGACTGTGTTCTGTTCACCCATGCTGGAAAACAAACAAAGAAACAAACAACAAAAAACAAACCGGAAGACAAAGCCAGCATAGGTTTTTCCTTAAAATTTAAGGCTGAAATGCAAGAATTCTATCCTAAAGGAACTCACTTTTTTCTTACAAAAACCAAGTTAACAGCACACAAAATCCCCAAACATTCAGTGGGAAGCCCAAAATTATTCTCAAAGAAAATATGTATAGACATGCAGTCAAGATGGGCTGCAAATGCTTTGTTAAAACAAGCTTAGTAAGCAAACAAGAACCCATAGAATCACACTGCTTAAAATTGCAAAGATGATGCATGCAGTGCTGAAGTTTGAGATCTGCTGACAAAAAAAAAAAGAATCAAATCCAAGGCCTTTCCATTTTTCTTCTGGTTTTCTCTTTTTTTTTATTTGCTAAATCTTCAGAAAGCCAGTTAAATCTGAAAAAAACACAACAGAATTTTCTAGTTGGAAAGCACTGCTTTAAATAAAGACCTTTTCTTGAAGGAAGCCATTCCCAACTGCTGATTTAACCAATGCATGATGCTAGACAGAAGAAACTATACTAAAGCCTTATTCTTCAGTATGTTAGATCTGTTTCTGTTTTTGGATTCACATTTTCACTTGGGAAGAAAGAACATATGGAAATGCAATGGTACCAAAACATTGGAAAAGTAATTGCATCAAATGATTGCAAAACCAAGCTTTGAGGTAGAAACCAATTTTGCAACCTAGTTCTGTCTTGAAAAATAAGCAATCACATTTTTCTTCATCTATGCTGAAAAGACAAAGACAACTTTTCAGACTGGAGTTCTGAATACTCAAAATACTCTCCAATTACTCATTTTATTTATAGTTCAGCTTTTGTTGAACAAGAACTAACAATCTTCACTGCGACCACATCCAACTGACTCACAAAAAATATGTTTTTGCTATGGAAGATAATTCTTCCAAGGACGTTCTATGAATCACCAGTAAGAAGAATGTTTGCTTAACAAACCCCACATCTTTCAGAATTACTTACATTAAAAAAATAAAAATGAAAATAAAAAATTTGTATTCCAAATCACATAGTGGTCAGCTACTGTAGTTATTTTAGTTACTGCTTGGTACCTAGAAGCAGACACCAGCAACATATAATGCTTACCAAAATACTGTGCAGGTATTCTCCTATATTTTTTTTCTAAGTCCAGGAAAACATACACTGTGGCTAATGCCACTCCTTTGTACTCGCTAGTTGACAGCAGGTGTAGTTGCTTCTTGTTTTGAAGTCAAAAGATTAATAGTAGTCACATCCTTTGCTGTCAAGTATATCTGAAGAGTTCATTTTAATGTCACTCCACCACTTTTGCCTACAGAGAATATGGCCTTGAAGATGGAAGTGTGAACACGGAAAGGAGCAAAAAGAAAAGAACCCTTCTCAGATCTCTCACACATCTGAGGACAGCTTTCTAGCTTCTGCTAGCAAATAAGGTTGTTCGTTCAACAACAAATGAACAAATGTTATTAAAATCGCTCATGTCTTCAAATATCACTTATAATTTTGTCCATTGAACTTAAAAGCTTGTGCCTCTTTTCTATCACACACTATTATCACTAACCTTTAGCCTTCTTTTACTGTATTATACATGGAATGGAAAGGCAAATGAAAATCTGAATTAAATTTACCTATTAATGTAATCACTACCACAGCTTAACTTAATTTATGTGAGACAGACAACACACATTAGTTACCTACCTTCTGGAGTTGATCTACCATCTTCCCACAAATTTAAACTGATATAAAGCTTATGGAGTCTCAGAGGATGGGAGTCCATTCCTCGTAACGTCCACTTATTTTAAACCTGGGTAACAAGCCTCTGGCTAATATAAGGCTAAAGGTTCGCAATAAAGCCACAATACATAAAAAATACCCAGGGCTATTAATCAGTAAGTGGTAGCAGCCCAGAAAAGTAAGAGAGAAAATTAAACTGCTATAAATGAAAGATAATGGATGTCTGACAATGTCATGTTCCATTAAGTGATTTACCCAGCACACTCTCACTAGCCCTGCAACCTCTGGCATCAATTTCCATAGCAACAAATGGCAATGTTACCAGCCAGAGCACATCCAGCAACAGAGAAAATGATCTCTAAAAGTGGAGTTCAAGACAGGAAAAAAAGCCATTATACTAATGTAAATGTATACTGCACAAGAAACTATCACATGCTGGACATGCCTGCTTTGTGAAAAAAGATATTTTGTTCATGCCTAATGGCTCATGTTTTGGCCAGTTCCTTTTTACAGCTTGAAAGAGGTAGATACAGAGAAAAGAACACACAATTTATTAGCCCAGGATATAGGCAAGCAGCATAGTGCTTTTCTTCCCTTTTGAAGAAAGTTTATTATGGAGGAAGACGTATTATGTTACATTGCTATTTCTCAACTTGGTACCAAGATATTATTCCTGTTTTGCACCAGGAAGTCCGTATGATGAAATTCCTGGATCATCCACAGTGTCTTGTGAAACTCCACCTGTCACACGGTCGTTTCCTACCCTCCGCCGACTAGCATGATCACACCATAGACAGGTTAGCATTAACTCCCATTAAGGTGAGAAATGTCATACCTAAATAGATCACATGTTTTTCAAATACATACAAAAAAGAAAAGTCCTTTCAACAACAATAGTAAACCTTTTTGCAAGATGCTGTAGAGCATAAAGCCTCTGATAGTTCCTTCCTGACCGTACTTCAGTGATCATGAGCGGCGTCCAGAGATTAACAGATTTCAAGAAAAACTCTTTGCAGATGGGCAGAGCTGCTGTGGCCAAAGCACACCAAAGAGCCGCAGGCTAACAACAGATTCCCAAGGCTAGCATTGAGTTCACTTCAGAAACAGAAAATAACTGTAAATGTTGCAAGAGAAATTTTTTTAACAGATATTTACCCTGATGATTTAATTTGGCCTATTTGGAGGTTTAAAACTGGAGAGGAGAACAAAACTGCAAGTTAGAGAAAGCTCAGTTATTGAGGTGCAATGCACAGGTGTAAATCCACACTGCTTTTCCCAAACAGAGCAAGGGATGGTTTGAGCATGAAAGTTTACTAAAATCACTGAGGATGATCAAGTCTTTAAAACCTGTTATTTCTGCACAGTGACATACTTCTTGCTGTCTTTTCCTTTTACAGGGGTGGAACAGTTTCATCCTCTGTCAAGTTACATTCAGGTGACATAATTTATATGCATGGCAGGGAAGGTCTATAGGAACATGGGTATCTCTTACTGGATGGCCCACAATCTCCAGGTGACCTCCATTAACATACTTATCTCAGAAGCTAAGCTAAATTTGCTTTCAGGAAGACTGATTCACAAGCATCCAAGTTACTTTTGGAAAAGTTTCCTAAAAATCAAGATTAAGTTACTGTAATAGTTTTGCCCTCAATATTTTAAAAACATACTTCAAGATTCTAAATCTCCTTTCCAGGTCCCCACGGGACATACTGTCTCAAGAGTGGGACTAAAATAAGGTTTTGAATATTAGTAAGTGTCTTGGACTGGACTGGCTTTAACCAGGTTATACTTGAGTTTCTCCGAACAATATTTAATTTGCCTGGGTGTTGTAATGATTATGTATTCCAACTCCCCATGGTTGGAACTCGATGATCTATAGTGTCTTTTCCAACTCAAATCCTATGAATCTCTGATTTCATGGTCAGGGTATGCATGTTTGTTAGCTTGGTTTTCTTTTTGAAAAACTTAAGAGATTTATTATGCATATTACTCTCCATTGTTAATTTTAGTAGAACTTTTAATTCCTAAAACATTTCATTGGGCTTTTCCATTAGGGAAGGTATACAATTATTGTCTTTTTAAAAAAAAAAGGTTCATTGCTTCTAAGTTTCCCATTTTGTACTGATAGACGAACTTGCCTTGCTACCTTAAACTTTCTCTGTATGTTATATAAAATTCTATCACTTCAAACAAAAACATGGTTTAATTCTGAAGTTTGCAGTAACACTGTTACTTTGCTCATTGTGTGACTGCTATCGCTGCACAGAAATGCACAGTCCAGATGAGGAATTGCAGTGCATAGTACTGATATATCTCTGGTGTTACTGATTGACAGTCTTGTGTTCAAACAGCAAAACAAGTTATCTAAAAAATTCTTTCGTCTTTAACAGGTATATATAATCAACAACCTCACATGATTTCTTCAATTTATCCAGAAACTGAAATAGTTGCTCCCTTCCCATCTTTGCCCTCCCCCACAAAAAAAAAAATCAAACCAAATCAACCCACATGACATTTGTCTAGTCTTCGATTAATATAGTGCACATTAAAATCTTCTTTAAAAACAAACAAAAGAAAGGGTAGAAGCTAGTATAAAAATTTTTTCCCACTTCGTGGTCCAAGATTTTGATATCCCACAGAAGTGACTACAGTTAAAACAGTTTCTTCTTCTCAACAGGGCACATAATTTAAACATGTAATTTATGGAAGACTTGAGCATGTAAGTATCTGAGTTATTAAACAGGTTTTATCTGCAACATTTCCCATTACGTTTGATAGGATTTATGGTCCTGATTTATAGGAATAGACATTGCTGTCTGGTATAACTCATAGTATTTTGTTAATTACAAGGCCTATTCAAAGACATTAAAGGGCAAAACCACCAATTCTATTTTGAAGACCATGTACTCATTCCATTTGTGAACATATAAACCTTAAGGAAATAATGTTTCTGTTAAACACAGTTATTAAGTTCCAAACATATAAGCCATTAAGAAAGTATGTACCATTTTACCGTTAGTAACCATTGTTAAAATTCCAAATTTCTGCTACTCTGTATGAAATACATTCCCTTTCTCTATGAGGCTAATATGTTTATTATAGAGACAAAAAAATATTTTAAAAATCCCCCACAACTAAAACAACAACTAATGCTTATTCTGAAGGAGAAGCAAAAAAAAAAAAAATAGCCTCTGTCCAGAGCACAGCCGTATGAGAGAATTTCCCAGTAGAGTATTTAGGTATTTGCATTGCAATGCAAGAGATGAAAAATGCTATATGAACAAAATCTTGGGACAACTTCAAACCAGAAGCCAAATAAACTATTGATAGAGAGGAAGAAAAAAAAAATCTCTGTAGCTTAAACAGAAGAAAAGGAGAAAAGTAGTCTAAATCTCATGTATTTATGAATTTACTGGTAAATTGGAAGCAGATTTTGATTACTCTTTCACTTCGACAAGACACACTGGTGCGGGACAGCAGGTTTTTAACATTAGCATGTGACAGAAATAACAAGAAGGTGACTGAAAAGCTACCAGAGGTACTGTAGCCTGCACTTCCTATACTTTTGTATTAAGTAGTGCATTTTGAACTTCCTTGTCTTCCCTTTAGTAGCTTCAGCCTTGCTCTTCTCTACAGGCATTTGTGGTATGCAAAGGTTACTTGTTTTCAGAATTAGTACCTCAAGCTCACGCAGTGGTTGAAGGAACTATGCTTCAGTAAAACAATAGAACTTTTCCTACTGATAGGAAACAGCCTGAGAAATCTGATTTAAATTTTAATTGTTTAGATAACCAAGGTTCTCTGCTTTAGCCTAGAAGTGAAAAAGTTTATTTGGGGAACTTATTTCCTCCTCCCCTCCCCAAAAAAGCCTATTTTCAAATCTTTCCATAGTCTATGGAAAACCATCACTATGCAAGCCGTAAAGCAGGTACCATATGAAGTATACAGAATATCTTTATTGTGTAAATGACACTGTGAGGGTAGGATTGCTCTGTTTTGACGAGCCAAGGTCAAGCAGTCTTTCACAGATACCATTTCAGAGGGATTTTCTTCAGCTGCCTTGAATTTCTTACATTTCATCAGTTCTTTTACATTTCTATTAATGCTTTCCTCACTCCTAGTTGATGATGAACATGAGGAAACCAATTTCAGGCTCAGAAAGTATTTACCCAAACCCCTCCACATGTGAAAGGTTGTTGCACCATAGCAACAGCCTTCAAAAGAAGTATATGTCACCCTCTTATAGATAACAGTACTTAGTGCTTTTCCTGCACAAAAGTCATGCTCTAGTTTCAGATAATCCACCATTAGGAAGAATTCAGAAATAGCTGAAGAAAGTAATGCTCTGAGTTGTCACAGGTGGAAGAAACATCTGCAATTTCAGATACTAGTAATATGGATAAAACACATTTAGCCATTCATATTCTTTTTGTTCCCTATGCTTTTCTCTTTGAGTGCTTAATCTGATCTGTAGTATTGTTATACTTGGGCATAAGTAACAGCATGAGAATCATTAATGAATTTGGTATAAGGCTGGCACATTAGCTATATTTCCATATTTCCCACTCTGTTACTTTTGGCCTTCTACGTGCTGTGATGTGCAAATCACAGCCATTCAAACCTGCAGCAAAAGTTGCCCCAAAACTGCTTTATGCAGTGGAAGGAGAAGCTGGTGATTGTCTTTTCTCCTATCTAGGACAGAAAGATATTTTTCCAGACAGATCTGAAAAGTAGATGAGACTTCAATTCTAAAGTATGACTACCACAATCTATCATTCTGTAGGATGGGGGCAAGGGAAATTAGAAGAATCATGAAACATACATCTTAAATACATTATAACAAATAAACATACTACCAAATATGTGTAGTTTGTGTCACAGCATTTTTAAGCCTTACAGCTATGAAATTATCTTGTAATAGCAAAGGATGAAACAGTCCTTTGCATGTATTTTTCACCCAAAAGAGGAGTTTGCTGATACAATCTAAGCCACAAAATGGTCAGTTTTTAAATGACACTCAAGGAACAGTTACAAATGCAGAGACTCACCAGGTGAAAGCACACTTAAATCTATAAAGAATTCTCACCTGCTGATGAGACCAGTGGCAACCACAATGCCACTCCACAGAAGCAAAATTGTCACTTTTTTCCCTTTAGCAAATAGAAGATATTGGAAAAAAGCATAGCTGCATCAAGGAGATTTGTGCAGAGATGTGAATTGACTGTTCAAAAGTAACAAAAAAACAAAAAAAGCCTTGTTACACGTTTTAGCATTTAGGGAATCTGTGACTTTTTAAACTTCCTACTGTGATGCTATAAACATGCTGCCCCTAATGCTGCTAAAGCTTATTGAAACCCCTGGTAGGTAATGCCACAATACTCCACGCACCATGAAATTCAATTACACTTAAGAAAATTAAGGTTGAGTTTAATTACTTGTGTGCACTTTGGATGAGCACATGTTCTGTTTAAGGATGTGCCTTGCAGAGGTCCTGACTTTCAGATCAAATTAATTCACTCATACATTGTGCATTTCCTTTTGAAATTAATTTAACTGCTGAAGATTGCTTGCATTTCTGAAGAAAAAAGTAAAAAAAAAAAAAAAAAAAAATCAAAAATCACAAATCACAATATTCCAGTAAGCTGCAGAAAAAGAAATTATTACTCTTCCACACAGAACATGCAAGAAGGAATGCCACAAGATCGATGCCTTTCTGGTTTTTTTATGCATATCTTGGAGAAAAAAAAAAAAACCACCAAACTACACATACAGCAGATACATAGCTTTCTTCATTCTTCCTATTTTGCATGAGATAAACAAAAATTTTAACAAAATAACTGGGAAAACCATGTTAATAATTGCTACTTATTTATATACGTAGGCATTTTTTTCTTTTAAATCAGTCTATTACAGTCTTTTCTCCCAGAGGAAAGAGCATAATGATGGGTAAGTTCTCTTGCCCTGTAGTTCAGACAGCGTGTTCCCAGTTAAATGCCATGTTATGCTTGTTGCTAGCTGATGAAATCCAGAGTTTTCATATTGAATGCATACTATAAAATTCTTCTCTCTCTTCAAATGATATCAGATGGACTAGATGATCTTGAAGGTCTCTTACAACCCAAACTATTCTATGATTCTAAATGAAGTATTATGATGACTATTCATTATCTAGTTTTCACTGAAAGAGAAAAATGAGAAGCTGCACCTTTTTTAGTAATACTCATGCCCTGCCTTCCTTAGAGTGTTTTCTCTGGGACACGGTATTTGTTAAAATTCGTATTTTCCTAACATTACATTATTTCTCTTGAGATATTAACGTAGTTTAAGGATTGATGCTCTGTTTGAGGCGTCTCAAGAGTAAGAGTATTAGACTGACTCCTCACATGCTGGAGTATCTTACAAATCCAGTCATATGAAGACGTTTGTTGAACCTGTCAGTTTCTCCTTAAAGACACACAGGAGTGAAAAGCGAAGTTGCACCAACAGTTCTGAATCATGCCCCCTCTTCCCTTTGAAGGAAGCTGTAAACATGAAAACACGATGTCCACATGGAGACCAGTGACAAGTGGAGTTCCTCAGGGGTCTGTTCTGGGTCCAGTGCTCTTCAACATCTTTTTCAGCGATATGGATGACAGCACTGAGTGCACCCTCA
>NW_009696169.1:85304-121299 GCF_000703405.1 Apaloderma vittatum | reverse complement strand
GATTCAGGAACTCAGGATTGGGATCAAAGGCAGAAGATTGGAAGGGGTCCTCCCTGGATGCTGGCCATTGCAAAAGAGAAAAGAGACCTAAACTCTAGTGATCCCTCAGTTTTATACTGAATATGAAGTATATGGAACAGAATACTCTTGTTGGTCAGTTTTCCTGTCTATTACTCTGTGAGATGCAACCTTTCTCTTCCTTGTGACCCCTCTAACTTCCCGGTACCCCAACATAGCACACAAGATCCAACAATGGCTTTAGCTGGTCACTATAAGAGTAAGTTCTAACAAGAGTCTTTCTGCATACCAATCTCTGGTATTAACTGTAAATGTCAGGTGTTATCACTTCTAGTAGCAGACAGCGTCTGCAAAAACACACTATTAAACTTCAGAAAGTGCAGCTTCTTAGAGGAGACCAAGCTGAAAAAAGTAAGCAGAACAGAACAGAGTTGGTTCTGTTTAGCCCAGATTGAGAGACATTGATTTCAAAAAGTTCTTTAAGGCATAAGGAGTTTCTTTAGAAACCACAAAGCCTAGTGAGAACCACATCTGTCAGGGTTTATGCATGTTGTTATACACCATTTATTTAACAGTAATTATAACCAGTCCTTGAGGCACAGTCATTGATTAATGAAATTAATGATTGGTTGCTAGTTGATGCTAAGTGAACCATTATGGTTCACACATATCTACCCATCTACAGTACTAATGAATCTCAGGTCACAGCTGCATTACTTCTACCTGCTTAACAAAACTATATCATTAACAGGGCAACTGGGGAATGTAAGGGATGCTGCTCTTACTACCCATCTCTACATGAGGAACAGCCAGGGTACTTCAAGAGCATTAAATTGGTCTCTTTCTTCCTTCCAACAAATCTCTTTTTAGCCATGGTGCTTGAAGATTGTCCCCTGAACTAATTTTCTGACTCTTCATCTTCTCTCACGGATCTCCATTTGAGTGGAGGACTAGCCATAATTTTGCTGTGGGCAGCTCTCCATGTCTACAGAGATGGGCTATGGCAGTGCTTTTAACTAAAACACTTGCCTTTGTTTCAACATTTTTAATGCTCGAGTTTGTGTCTTATGGAAGAATTAACATCAGGACATGTCGATAGAGATTCTGAGACTGGGCTAGAAGGCTTCGCTTGCTTATTTTCAAGGGTAAGTGGCAGTTCTTTTTGTTTCTCTCCCACATTACCTTCCTTATTCCTTATGAGACATTTCATGCTTGTAATTTTTAATAGGAAAATATTATTACCATGTTTCATGTTGTCCATTTCTTTTTTATCAATCAACTTCATTCAAAAGTAGGCACTTTTCTACCACCTTTAGCCTTTGAGCCAGCTTTGAAGGAAGTGAATTCCTGTGCCCCTGGTACTGAAATCACATAAAGCAGTTGGCAATTTACAGAGATCTTCTTAAAAGTAGTCAAGCTGCTGATTCCTATTACTAGCAGAAGGCTGTTCTAGGATATCATTCTTCTCTTTTTATAATCAGAATCTTTCTAATTTTCACTCTAAACATATTAGATTGCAATTTTCAACCCTGTTTCCAGGCCACTGTTGAAGGTTTTTCCCCCTCTCACGTATGCTTCAGATATAAAGAGCAGCCAGTCTTCAGTCTCCAGTAAACAATATATGTTCTTTGAATGATTACATCGTATATGGACTTTCACCATTCTAGAAATTGTTCCCTACATATTTTCAGTAATTCTTCTTTTCTAAGGACCAAACTTGTACAGTCATAGTTGCATTTTGTGTTCTACACTTGCTCAAAAATACCAGTAATACACCATAGTTCCATAGGTAATATTTTGCCCAATGATATCTACCTCTCCTACAAATGTTATCTCATTCACATGTAGTCTGACTACTTCCAGACTGCAGTAGAGGTGAGCTCTGCATACCTTGCAGTCTTGGGTTGCCAACTACAGAGATCAAAGAACAATTTGGAAAAATCTAAGGCCCTAATCTAAACTTTGCAAGTAAACCAGTTCATGATTGTTCAGTCAGCCTGATAAGAAATTAGAATACTTTTCAGCACATAACTATTTGAAGGTTATGGTGAATACTCTTGGGAGCAATAACAAATATCAAGTAGTAAATCTTTTTTTTATTTTTTTTTTCTGTTGAAAGCTGTGATCAAAAGATAAACCTGAAGCATCTTTCTTGTATAAAACAACACTCACTTCCTGAAAAGATCATGTGGGATCACAACATTATCCAGTCAAGTTCAATTAATTTTAACAATTAATACAGAAAGAGTTACCAGCATTACATAGTTAATTTTTATCAGATATTTCTGGAATTTCTATGTGAAAGTTAAACCTTTTCAAGAAAAAGTGTCATTAAATATGAAGTTTCAAATTCATTTTATGGTTTTGTTTTCAAGTTTAAGTGAACAGAGTTAAAGAAGCAATTATTTTTCTCTAACTATCTGTCTCCTGAAGGTGAACGGTTGGTGGCATTAATTATTCAGTGAATTTCACAATTTTTTACCCACAAAAAGATTACCAGTCTTTCCAGAAGTCTTGATAGGTTGATCAGGAAGCATGTACAACAAAATTTTCACTACATTTTAATAAAATGGATATTTTCTAAATGTCACAGTTTAAATTTCATGGGGTATGAAATCTACTTTTGAAATGGAGTTTAAAGCCCTTTTCCAAATAAGAAGACTAGACTTATAGTCAAAAACACTTTATATTTTTTGACACTATTAACCTTGAAGGTCTGCCTGTAAGATGATAACATTATCTGACATATTAAAACTGAATTTGGGTTTGTATAGTAATGCTACTGAATATTTAAAATAGATAATGTTCCAGAAAATATTAATGTGCATTTAGCAGTATTTTAATTTATTAATAATAAATCTATCTGCCCTTCATTTTAACATATTAATGTTAACACAAATACTAACAGATTAATTCTAAAAAAACCCCTATTTTTGGACTAATCATGGTGCTTAATGTCAAGAAAGATAACACTACAGTAGTCTTAAGGAAGCTCAATATAGCACTCGCTGTTGAATCTATAGTACATGTTGCATTTTCTGTTTGAAAAAAAAAGATAACAAAGAATTTTATCACATTCTACATAGCTGTAATGATCTTTATATGTATTTAACAATCTATAATAAATTTATTCATTATTGTGGCACCTAAAACCAGGCTTTTTTACAACAATTTTAAAAGGAACATATAAACAGAATTGAGTTTCTGAAACCCAGACTAGGGAAAAAAGGATGAGAAACCCATAAAACACTTAACAAAAAAAGTAATATCTCTTTGGAGACCATCAGGTCTTGATAAAAATAAAAAAGGCTTTGCCTTTTCTTGACTTTTGCTTTTGAACATTAGTCTTGGTGCTATTTCCATTTCAACAGTCTGTTGTATAAGCAGAACGGTAAAATAGACAGATGTATAAAAATAAATACTATTTTTTATGTCAGCATATCATTCTCCCTTGATGCAGAACAAATACTGAAGACTTTGATCCCATGTTATTTAATATCTTACTTTACCACAGAGAAGCCATGTATTCAAGAATAAGTCAACTTGAGAAAATATGCATGAAATATGAATTTTGTTCATAACTCTCTTTTAAGTGGAAAAGTATTGGAAAGCTACCAACTTTTCTCACAGGTATCAATAAAATATAGTTCTAGATGAATAAGCCAGATGTTTTACTAGAAAGTAAGAATAAGTCTGACAGTTTAGAAACTAGGCTGAAATTTAGAAAACTTGAATTTAATTTCTTAATTCATCACTCCTCTCTCCCTACTCACATACCTGTTAATTTGGTCATGATATGGTCTCCTGAGAATTCTACCAGAGGATCATATTACGACTGAGAGAACTGTGCTTCACTTGTCCCTTTAGACTTGCAAATCTTCTGTTTATCATTTTTTGCAGAAAATGCATCTTCCACAGCTTCATCCAGGATAAAGCCACATTCAGATCAGTCTGTTGGAAACAGGCGCAGCAATCAAAATAAGTGCTAGTATAGAATGATTTGTATCTCAGGTATATCTCTTACCTTGGCTGTTGTGGGATCCGTCACCACGAGCAGGTGACAGCCCTCAGTAAAATCTTGTTGAGTTTCATTTCCCTCTTGGGCTAAGGGCAGATGGCACACACTAGCACCAAAGCCAGCACCATGACACATCACAAGAGGAAGTACACAGCAGCACAGAGAGCCCAGACCTCAGCCGGTATTCCCCTGGCTGTCCCCAAAGCCACAGAGATGAGTGCGCAACCACGTGGACTGAGCATGAAAAACAGTGTGTTGCTTGGTCCTGCTACATCATTTATCCTGTGATTTCATGCATGAGGAGATTCGCGAGAGTGTGGCTTAACCTTCTTTTTTATGAGGATATTGAATGACAGATTTTTGGTGCTGAAACAGCAAGTTCGGTGACAGCACTACAGAGTTGCCACGCCTTCTTGCACCTGTGCCGTAGACCTCAGTGCTCCTGAGTTCTGACTGCTCCCAGTTTCACAGATGTGAACATATGGCTGCAGGGGCTGAGGCTGAAAAGAAGCAAACAAGAAGAGCAGTAATGTCTAACCATGATCAAGGCCATTTTGGGGGTACAACACGCAACCATTAAATATCCTCCTTTGGTTGTTAATATCATAGCAATGTATGTAATTTATACTGTTCTTGTTTTCTATGATATGGTTCTCCTAAACGTCCAATGTCTTATACATCAGCACACACACACACACACACAAACATCTTCCAGAAAATACTCCTCTGAGATCCCCACTAGATAACAACCACTGCTACCTGCAGACACCCATTTGCAGTTACCAGCCCTACAGCAGCAATGGTGAGAGTCTTCAGTGACAGCTCCCTATCCCACTTCAATAAATAAATAAATAAATAAATAAAGCATAAGATCTTTTTCATCAGCAATTTAAACTCCACTGTATTTCACATGAAGTAGGCAAGGAGTATTCACATGATCCCTTGTACCCTCTTAAGTTTCCAGTGCCTTTAGATATCAAAGTCTAGAAGCAATCAGGTAAAGGTTCAGCATAACTAACTTAATGAAGCTCTCTTTTTGGCAGAAAAACACGCATCTAGGCAACTCGTGGAATCTACCTTAAATGCTCCTTAAGAATGAATCACTCTTAGGAGGTAAATATCTTTTTCATTGGCTGACAGGAGAGTCTAGGCTGCCTATCTCATATTTAAGCATTTGACTTTCAGATGCTTAAAGGAGGACAGATGAAGTCAATCCCATTCATCTATGACTTTAATTGGAACTATAAAATGCCACGATAGAAACAGCTTAGAAGTGTGTTTCTAAGAAAATTTACTTCCTTGCCTTTAAGTATCTTAAAGACAAGAGTGATAACATCCATTACAGAAGAACGTTTTATCCAATATTCTCCAAGATTTCTCATGTAAATCTAAGATTCAAAGCCTGCTATATGTGCAAATACAAGGCATCCTTTTCAACTGTCAGATAAGGTAATAAAGGACAGCAAGACACAGAGTAAAGCATAATACCTGCCTGAATACCATAAAACCTACAGGAAATGTAAAGCTGTCGCGACTTTGATATATATGAAAAATGCATGTAGCGTGCCACAGGATATCTGTGAAGTACAGTAGCCAAATATGTTTTGAAGATGTCAGATCAAGGAAAGAACATTCACATTTTATTGGGAGCATTTTTAAATTACAATGTTGTCTCACTGTCATGAATATAAAGCTCTGACTTCCTTTGGTTTTCTATATCACTTCATTCAGATTTTCTGCAAAATGTTTGTGAGACATAAATGGTTTCTGAGACGAGCTCTATCAGAGAAGCTCCAACTGAGCTTTCAAGCAGGTAAAATTCGAGCAGTACTGACTTTTAGCACATTTATTATCTGTTATCTTTTCTGCTGCAATCAATAATGTGAATGTCTATGCAAATGAAACATTTTCAGTGCTGAGCTGAGACATGTATCTTGCAGGAGGTCGCTGTACAAGCTTTACCCATCTGAAACAGACTGCAGCATTTTGCAGTTGAGATGTAAATTGACTCTCAAACTATTGGTGGTCTGAACAACTGAAATCAGAGCTGACTAATTTTTAATTATAGTCACGATTTTTTTAAAAAAAGTATTAATACTTTTGGCTCAGATTCCTTCTGCCTAACTACAGGCTAGTGCGTAATTGTTTCATGTTTCTTTGGTTGTCTGCAGGAAGAAATTTCCACAGGCCAGTTTAGAATTTTCTTGGACTGACTTGTCCTCTGGAAGTGTTTCTCTCTATATTGACTGTAGAAAGACCATGCACCCTTGACACAAAAAATTAGTTGTCTAAATTCAGGTAGCCCAAATCTGGATCATAGTGAACATAGTTCATTGAATGAACGATATAGTATTTTTCAACAAAAAATTACCTAGAATAACTAATTTTCATTAAGACAAGGAAAAGTAAAAAGGTTTTTAAAAAAATATTCCTCTAAATCCTTTGTGACTCTTACGTGTCATTTTGATAATTAAGGCCTGATTTCTAAAGAGAGTGAAAACAATCAGAAACCCAGGCCAGTCAAAGCCAACTGGTGACAAAAGGGACATGTCCTCTTTCTACCTCAGATTGTGTACTCTTGTTTCTGTTCCTGCACTGTATTCACCAACTCTTTAATTCAAAACATACTGAATGTTCCCAGGGCTGAAGCATTACCTCACCTTTCTCAACAGAAAAGACTGACTGCAAGACCACAGGCCTTCTTCCATTCTCTTGGCCATCCATGGCCCACATTTCATTTCTATCACTGCAATATTTTCTATCAGGATAGGGGAAAAAAAGTATCCCTATCTCATCCTTCCATAGAGGTTTAGATTAGATATTAGGAAAAATTCTTTCACTGAGAGGGTTGTGAAACATTAGAACAGGTGCCCAAGGAAGTGATTGAGTCATCATCTCTGGAGGTATATAAAAAAACATGTAGATGTGGTGCTTTAGGAACATGGTTTATTGGTGGACCTGGCATTGCTAGATTAACAGGTAGAATTGATGATCTAAAAAGTCTTTTCCAACCTAAACAATTCTACGGTTGTATGATTGCTTGCTGTACCTTGATTTTTTTTTGTTATTGTTCACACAGTATTGTAAAGAGTTATCTTCAAAGTCAGTCTGCATTTTTCTTTTCTGTTAATGTAATTCTCTTAAGTTGTTTCAAACAACTTTTGGATAAACTTTTTTTTTCCTTTGTGATTAAAAAAAAAATCATGTGTCTTTCTGAAAATACACAAGCCACAAGTATTATTCAGCCTCATAGTGAAGTTCTGGGACTTATGTGTGACTTTTCTACAATTATATGTGACTTTCAGATCATGTCTACTATTGAATTCATTTCACATTTACGACATGTAACAGTAAGCCCACTGTCCACTGTGAACTGCAGAGGAAGCAAGGAGTTGTGTGCTTTGGACTCACCCTGCCCTTAAATGTAAGTCAAAGACTATTTCTAGCTGAAATTTAGACACATACACCTGATCTGCTTAATTGGCTGTACTGACTAGACATCCACATAGTGTAATTGTCCTGCCCAGCAGAACACCAATGCATATAACTTACAAAACAAAAACAAAAAAACCTGAAGGAAAACAAAGAAAAAAAACCCAAAATAAACAATTACATAAACATCTGCAGCACTTTCCAAGACTTAATTCAGAATAATAGCCCACAATGCTTTCAGCTTCCCCAGATAATTATCTTCTTGCTTGAAGGATGACCACAAACAAAATACATTCACAAATTTTAATACAGTGAGCAGAATTAAATTAGCATGACTGTGCAGAGTTAAAACAGGTGGACTAGATCCACAGGAATCTCAGTGTTTAATTTGAAATAAATTGCATAATTCCAATTTATTTTCACAATCTCAAATTAGTGCTGGAAGTAGCATTTTAATATATGAATATAAATGAAGACACAGTTAAACATGAGGCATAAATGGAGTCAGGCCAAAAAAAAAAAAAGAAGAAGAGAAATTATTGCACAGAAATCCAAAGTTAAATAAGCAGAATGCAGATTAAATAATACACCACACTATTAACATGTATTTAAATAAGAAAAAATGCAGTCCGAGGATTAGATCAGATCCTTTCTCTTTATTTCATTGATTGTCAGAAATTTTCCCTTTCTGGGATACTCCTAAAAGCAGACATTTTTTAAAACGTCATTAACTATTTTATCCATATATTGATTCATCATTACTAAAAAGCGTTAATGGTTGAAGACAGCATTCTGTTAGCTTAGTAAGGGACTAGATTATATTTGAGTTTTAATGAAACTTAGAATTTATAATTCAATAAGAAATAAGGTATTACTTCTGCCTTTTCTTAAGACAAATCTAGGACCAGCTTCTTACAAGTCTCATAAAATATGCCAAGATGGAAATCTAGACTACTATTATTATTTTATTTTCCTCTCAAGGCCATTTTATGGTTTACAAGAAAGGACTCAGCTATGCTACTGTTACTCGTGTTTATCCTGTGAAGAACCCAGAACCCCAGTAAATAGCTAGCAAAGGTGTCAAGAAACACAGATAAGAGGCAACCTCTCAGCCTAAGTGGCTTGCAAAGGAAGATTAAGTATTATTATAGACATTGTTTCCACTGTGTGGGTTTTGATGGGATTTCTTTTTTTCATTGTGTGGATGAATGAAAAACCAGAATTGCAGTGCCTTCTTGTAATTAAATTTAAAATGTACTTCAAAAGCTATAAATCCCTAATTCAGCCTTTACACGGCATAAAGGCAATTTGACATTCAAAAGGTATCACATTTCATTATACAAATTTACTTCTTATTCCTTATTTTATCCACTGTTTCTAGGCTCTGATAATTATTTTAGTTTTGTCCTTATTAACTGTGCATAACGGGAATACTGGGACTGTGATTTTTAGATTCTGTCGTAATACAAATAATTAGCTGTAAGAGAAACAGAAAACAAAACAATCTCGTTATTCTATTTTTCTTATAAGGCACTTACTTCTTTGTTTGTTAGCTGAAGAAACATAATTAGATTGAGATTCCAGACTCCGAATGGCCCTGTAATGGGAATAATGCATACAAATGATCATAGATTTGCTCTTCCTCTCTGTCTGGTATTGCAGAACATTAATAACTGATGGATAAATGCATTCAACTAATATTACCTATTATCAAGAATCAGATCAACCTGGAATAATTTGTAATTTGGGTAGAAAGAAAGTATGGTGAAGAGTGAAATCTATAAAGCGAGTGATAATGTGCTGGTTTTCATTTATTTTTTAAAGTAAAATAAGAAACGAATTTGAATGGGATCCGGCATTACTACTTAAACAGACTGTTCTCGGTTTCAAGAGAAGAGTTCTCATCCATTCCATTTATCCTAGTAATTGTTATATAAAATGGTCAGGCTGTTACATAACAAGAAGAATTTATCACACAGACATATTCCAGAATATATCCTTGATTCCCAGCCACAGCAGTTAATACGAGTATGTATTACCCTTGGCTAATGTGACAATACAGCCATCTGATGAGCAAGGACAGAAGAAATGATGAATAAAAAAAAAAAAAAGAAAAAGGGATGCATTTTTCAAGATAACATACTTGCTTCCTGCAGCAGTGTTTTAAATAATTCTTTGGAGAATATTTGCACAACAAGACTGCGACAATTAATGAAATATAACCTGTATAGAGAACAGTACAGAAGTTGATACCAATTCCCATTATAATTCTACTGTTTCCATTGCAAACTTATTAAATAAGTATTCACCATTCCTGTATTCACATATGAGAGAAAATTTCTATAAACACTCTCTCATGAGACAATGGTTCTTCGCCCTTCTGCGAAAGACCTAAAGGTACAGAAAACATGGCTAACAAAAAACTAAAAGTCCTACCACAGGAATTAAAGAATCATTAGATCAGTCTAATTACAAGGCATATTTCTTGGAGTGTGCCCCCTCCAGCACATATCACTGTGTGTCTGTACATTACTTTAATTGTCAAAAGAAACTCTTTTCTCACATACACTTGTCTCCTTGGGAGAAGCTGTCAGTACAAATATGCAGGGGATGTTAATTATTCAGTGCACTACCATAAGCACTCAGGTATTATGATGATAAGCGTGGTGTAAGAGCACATATAAAAAATAAAAGAACCACCCACACTGCAGGAGTCTGACAAAGCTGGAATAAATTAAAAGACGAAGCAGTAAGCAAACACTAATATCTCTACTAAAAAAAGCGTTCTTTAACAGATTTTAAAACCTAATGCCCATGCTCCATTCCTTTCATTCAAATTAGCACTAACCTTTAGTGTTTTTCTGACATGCTCACTTTTTCTTGGACTTTCAGAGTACATAAGAATTATGTGCCTCGATAAGGTTATATATTATTCGACAAGACATGCAAAGTGTCTGCCATGTCTCCGTTAGCTGCCATTGAAATTACATGCATAATACCTTACTTTGTATTTTAAAATTCTGCAACTGCAACTCTATTCTAATCAATAGAGGTTCTCTATTGTTGCATAAAGCTACCAGAAGAAATTAAATCAGGTTCAGACAATGTATTGCATGGTAGATCTAGCATAGTATATAAAAACAACTGTTGTTTTACAAAAACATATTTTCTCTTATTTAACTCTAGGGAAATGAAAATATAAGAAATTAACAAGTTTTATTTCAAGGTTAATTCAGCAGAAGTAATTAAATTCAAATCCATTTTCTTTCTAACCTATAATTTATTTTTTTTTCAGCATCGTAACAGTGGTACTTAGAATTGTTTAAGAAAAAATAAGATTTTTAATATGCAGATGCTCCCAAACACTAATACAGATTTTTAGAAAATAGGATAGCCCTCCCGTTTACATATTGTCAAAATTAAATTGCAAATGAATATGTAGTCTACATTTGCCATCTACCGGAAGAAGAAAATACTGCAGGTTGTCTGCTTGAAAATTTAAAAAAAAAAAAAAAAAACCTAAACGAAACAAAACATAAAAGATTTTTAGATTGTTTTCACCGTTCAGACTTACTTCTGAAATCAAATCACAATTTATGTAAACACACATCAATAATAAATGATGTCAGCATAGATGTACTATGAGTACATATATGTCTATTGTTTGAAAAACAGACTATGCTTTCAGTTTGTTGAAACTTTAAAAATGAGAATTCAGACAGCACAAAGAAAATAAGCTTATAATTTCAGTTACTCACACTACTGAGATGTTTGAGTACCCACTATAAGCATCAGCTTGGAAGTATAATCTACTGAACCTTTTCTTCAGTGCTTGCGCACTTCTCAATATATAAATATAATGCCAGTTTTAAACCTCAGTAACATATTTAGCTTCCAGAAATAGTGGGCAAAGATAACTTCAAGTTATGGTGTGATTTGTTTTTTGGCCAGCCCCTTTCAATACGTCCATACTCCAAGGAGAAGTCTGATGCTTCAAGCATTGATTTCTCTTTCGTCTCTACCATTTGTAGGCTTTCTCCCTGGACCTGTTTCGGATCAGTCCAGCTGCTTATCTGCAGGTCTGTAGGCTTTGAAGTCATGAATCTTTCTCTGATCATCCTGTTTAGTAGCAGAGACACAGTTTGTGTGAACTGATGGTAGTAATACACAGTCATCAGCCACTTTTCAGTGGTTAGACTAGTAATAACAACACCTGGAAAGGAGATGGCATCAAAGAGTTATTAGTGCTGTATTAGTAGAGCCTTCTTCAGAGCACAGGCAAAATTTTAGTGCCTGCTTAGGCAGATTTGGGCATGTTCGCATCACAGAATCCTGACCTGAGCAACAAAGAAGCTTCCTTAGTGGTCAGCTCCTCCTAATGGTTTCTGTCAACTTTAGAAAAAAACAAGATAAATTTCTTGGTCTTCAAAGATCATTTTTTTCAGAATCCTAGTCGAAGAATCCCAAGACTTCACATAGGTATTACTTTAATGCCTCTTCTCTGCATCATTCAAAGGTAGACATCTTCATCTTACCACAAAATAGAAATTTGAAAGCTACCTTTTGACACACTAATGCCTGAAAAAGACCATGTACTAGCTCAGTTAAACTTATGCCACATTACAGATAACAGAATTATTTTTTTAATCACAAAAAGTTCTTCTAATCTACTTCTACCTGAGAACATAATGTTTTGCATTTTTGAAGTATATATCTATATGTATAAATTTATAAGGCATTCTTTATGCACATAATAATTAAAAGATTTCTATATCATTGTTTGTGTATGTAGATATCTTATAAATTAGGCTTCTCCCTTGAAAAAGACAATGTTTATTAAAAAGATCAACTTTTACAGAAAGTGTTACATTTTAAAAATGTCAGCTGTTTCAGGAATATATATAGACTATATACATCTTTATATAAGCATCTAAGGTTTATTCTCCTTTTTTTCTTTTTTTTTAAAATATTGCTTAGAAGTCCTTTTAAATCACAAACATACAATGTGCCAGTTGGGGGGATTACATCAAGCAAAATTTAGTCTGTTCTTTTCCTCTTCTGCCTTTGGTTAAATTTCGGTTCCCACTCTCCAAGTCCAGCTATCATGCTGGTCTCTTTTCAGGAAGCAATAACACTTTCACTAAAATACGTGATCAAACCAAGTTATTTTAATTATTTACTTCAATTGTCCAGGGGAGGAAAAAGACACGGAGGATTTTGCCTTTGCTAACACTATTGGCAACAAAATAGAACAACATGACAGGCTGCTTCCAGAGTTACCTGATGGGCCCTTCATCCTCTGAGGTGCTGCTTTTTCTACTCTTTCGGATCAGGAAGATGTTGCCATTGACACTAAGCTCAGATACCCATCATTTTGTCTTCTATGGAGGTGCCGGAACAGGACAGCAGAGGGATGTAAATCACAAATCATGCTTTTGTACAAAATCAGGACATGGCAGAAGCAGTCACCTGGACTCAAAAAATAGTTGTGTTGTGTTTGTGTCTGCTGCGGTTTTAGGGAAGCAGAGGCCATGGGGGTAGCTCCTCTGTGAAGCTTCCAGAGCTTCCCCCAGCTAAAACTCAGATCTGCCTCTGGGTCTCAGGACTGGTAGTTCATTTCTGTCCCACTTGCTGCTGCTTCTCAGGTACTCAGTAAAAATCTCAATCCCTCTTACATACCACTGTATTCATTTCTGTTGAAAGGAAAGAAAAAGTAAGAGTAATGTAAAAAGGCTTATCTTTTACTCAAAGACCCAATATGAACAGAGTGAATTAATTCTGCATGACAAGAAACCCTCCCAAACATGACAGGAAGCCACATTACCCAAATGATGAAGATTCCAGCTGAGGTAAGCCGAGCAAATGCATGGACTAGTATATGCAAATACAATGCCTCATTTAACATCTAGAACACACAGGCAAGTCCAAGAAGGCTCAGTGTTAATAAAAGCACATTAGAAGAGTTCGAGGATATTAAAAATCCAATCATATTTTATAATAGACATACCTGTCCTAGAAATTCAGTATAGTCTCTAGGGGATTTACTGCATATTTCTGAGGCGAAGAACAAGTACAGCATGGTTTATAAAGATTTGCTACCATAAAAATGCAGAAGGCAGTGACCTGCATAACTGCATATAAGGCTGCTTTCCAAGCTTTGCATTAAGAGGAATTTCCTTCTCTCTCTCTCTGAGGACGGGGATTTGAATTGCAGATAGCATCGCTCATCATAAAGCAATACTGCTAACCACCTGTGTATTTCAGGTACTAGACACTAATTTTAACAGAAAACTACTCTACCAGAAGATATAATATTTAAGAAATGCAGATGTCACCAAAGTGTGTGGGAGTAATGATCTGCTTGAGGGTAAAAGGGCTGTGCAGAGCGATCTGGACAGGCTGGATCTATGGGCCAAGTTCCAAGTCCTGCACTTGGGTCACAATAGCCCTAGGCAGTGCTACAGGCTTGGGGAAGAGTGGCTGGAAAGCTGCCAGGCAGAAAAGGATCTGGGGGCGTTGGTCAACAGCTGGCTGAACATGAGCCACCAGTGTGCCCCAGTGGCCAAGAAAACCAATAGCATCCTGGTTTGTATCAGAATTAGTGTGGCCAGCAGGACCAGGGCAATGATTGTGCCCCTGTACTCGGCATTGGTGAGGCCGCACCCTGAATCCTGTGTTCAGCTTTGGGTCCCTCATGACAAGAAAGACACTGAAGTGCTGGGCACATGGTGAGGGGTCTGGAGAACAGACCTCTTCTGAGGAGCGACTGAGGGAACTGGGGTTTTCAGCCTGGAGAAAAGGAGGCTCAGGGGAGATCTTATTGCTCTCTACAACTACCTGGAAGGAGGTTGTAGTGAGGTGGGCATTGTTGTCCCAAGTAACAAGTAAAAGGATGAGAGGAAACGGCCTCAGGTTGTGCCAGAGAACGTTTATATTGGATATTATGAAAAATTCCTTCACTGAAAGGGTTGTGAAGCATTGGAACAGGCTGCCCAGGGAAGTGATTGAGTCACCATCCCTGGAGGTATTCAAAAGACACGTAGATGTGGTGCTTAGGTACATGGTTTATTGCTGGACCTGGTATTGGTAAGTTAACAGTTGGACTCGATGATGTTAAAGGTCTTTTCCAACCAAAACAGCTCTACAATTCTGTGAAATATCTCCTCAGTTTTCCTTACTACAAGTTTTTTTCTACCTGATCTTTCAATATCTGAAGAGCCCTTCCTTAACTGCTATGCTACCCTGAGATGCACTGGGAAGTTCAGTACTTGTGGAGAAGGTTGCATTGAAATTCACAGCTGAACACACTAAAAATGCATGCTTTGGTAAAGGAGGAAGTGCCTTGCCTTGCTCACAATTCAAGTGAAGAGTGCATATGGAAGAAATTAAGTATGCCCAAATTTTAGCTGCCCTGGTCATACACAGAAAATGAAAAGGCATTTTCCAATTTAAAGTAAGTTTTTCACTGCCAGGATACCGAGAAGACTATACATCTGGTTTTGGTCCCCAAACAATTATTTCCGCTAAATTAGTTAGAATTTTAAGAGTACGTAAGGTAGCTGATTTATTTTATTTTCCTCTGTACAGCACACCTGGGTCTGAATACACCCTACCATTTGGTTTCCTTATTTTTCGGGCTGCGGGGTGAGCATACAAACACCTTTTCTCACATATAGTTGCAGTATTCCCCTAGGGCAGCCAAATAGCTGCAGTAACTTACTCACCCAGCTGCTAGGTTTCTTAATAATTGAAGGAGTTTAACTTGAAAGCAATAAAGAGTTGATATGGTTCTCATCAAAACAAGCATGTTTTGCAGTTATTTCAACAACTGCCAAAGAGTTCAAAAGTACAGTTATTTTAAAAAATATTAAAAATTCTATCTGATATATATTTAAGAAATATTCATGATGTCATAGAAACGTAACCCTCATTTTTGTCTTCCAAATATTGATCCAAGGTTTGACTTTCTACTTCTGATGTAGAACTCAACTTTGCATCCTGTGTGCATTTATAAACCTTATTTCTAGTTTTATCCCAGAGATCTATTCTTTATGGCAACAGGGCTAAACAGGGCCCAAGACTTTGCTGCAAATCATGGTAAATAATTTCTAGAATAGCTAGAGAGCTTCTAGATATCTCTGTCCTTTGGGTTTTTTCTTCAAAATTGAACATAAAACAAGTTAGGAATGTAAGACAAAACTATATCATAAACAAATGATACTTCACAAAAATTAATCAGGCTTCTGAAGCCTCCATTCCAGACTCGCTTGTGTTTTAATATATGACTTAAGTTAACCTACAACTGAGAAATAGGTCAACCCACTGATTGTCATGGCCTCACAAAGACAGGACACTTTGCTGATAAATTGCCAGGTCTCAGGCTTACCGCTAGAGAATACAGCAAAGACATAGATTCTTTGAAAATAAAAATGTCCATTGCTACAATCACAAAGAATGGACTATTTCCCTTCACTCTACTTTCTCTAACGCTTGGTCAGTGAAACATTCTTGCTTCTAGTTACAAGGGCTATATAGCAGAATCATTCAGCTTATATTATGCCATGAGGCTATTAAAAAAAAAAAAAAGGAAAAAGCTGGATGCTTTACTCTATTTTCTACATCTATTGATCAAGCAAGCCATACAGCTACTTTCACACCTAAAACAGCGATGTGTATTTTTTCTTTCAGATTAAATGAATTATCCCAAGCAAAACACAGACATACATATGAATTGCAGTTTCCCTCCTTTAGCAAAAAAAAAAAAAATAAAAAAGGCTTTGTGCTGCTTCTGTGCAGCAAAATAGTGACACATCCACTGCAACTACTTCTATACCGAAAAACCATTCTCTTTTTGGGAAAGGATGGCACTACAGGCACATCCAACTATACACCCTTAATTTAGAACATGAAGACTCTCAAGGAGAAAGAAGGTCTTGGAAAGACCAATAGACTCGTCGTCTATGATTCACCGGTTGTGTTACAAATATCTGCATTGCTTTCAAATGAGAAAATTATCTAGAAAATTTACAGCATAGTAAAAAATACCATAGCGCAGGTTCTCCTGAGTTCCGCTCATCCACAAAATACAGATTCAGATGCTACTCAGTGGGAATCAAGGTCACAGAAAATGTAGTCCTGCACTTACAGACCAGCAGAGGGAGTAGGATGAGCAAAGGACATTCAGATAGAGAAAGGCAACTTGCACTTACGTATTTTTCAGCGACAGCACTGAAAAAATTGTTAAAAAAAGTTTTGAAGAGTGATTACTTACTACAATTAGTGGTGTCTTCTTTATAGGTGATTCTGATAAGTGTATAATTCTTGTCAGTAGTTCAATACTAGCAGATACACTTCTTTCAATGGAAATGGAGACTAGAGGTGACTGATTCCACAGCAGATCCATAAATCTGCCGTGTATATGAACAAGCTTTGTAATGGCATATCTGAAACAGACAGGTAGTCATACACAACTCTTTACATGCATTAAAACCTTTGACAAATACTATTTTACTTGAAGTGATCTTTTTCAGGTGTTTCTACTTCAAATATAAGAATTAGGGCATGAACTGTTGCTGTTAGTACTAAAATGAAAACACAGATGATGGCACACGTCAGGAAATACTATTTAAATAGTATTAAGAATCAATATTTCTGAAAGATTGCTTTTTTTTTCCATTACTGATTAAAAGTCAATGGTTCAACATCCATGTTTATTACTCCCCCACAAAGACTCTGGCCAGTGGGCACACATGTAAAAAGCTACACAAAAAGAGTTCGTATTATTATTGTTATTGTTGTTGTTGTTATCAGTGATATTATTGTTATTGTTATAATTGTTATTGTTATTAAATAATTGTACTGTGCAAATGCTTACACACACAGCAAAACAGCAAGGGGGAGAAAACTCACATGCAGCCTACAGCAACAGCTAGATATCACAAAAGAAATCATATTTAATGCTATTATATACAGCACTACAACAGTGTAGCCTCCTCCCCCTACACTGAGAACTGGTCTTTTTGTGTATTATGCTCTGCCGTACCAACACAAAGGACGGGGTTTTTTCTCACCTGACCTGAGGTGCCAACAGCATGAGCTGGTCACTGCATGCTCTATGTATAATCCTGGGATACAAATAGGCGATTCTAGAGCACAATCTATCTGACTTATTTTAGAACCGCAAATTAGTATAAGATGAACTGCTCCCTAGAAAGGCGCCTAGGGTGATTAGATCAGATGTAGAAGTCTGCATTTAGTAAATGAACACCATCGACCTTGTCTGCTCTGAAGGGCCCATCATCTTGACGTCCTACACAGGCAAAGAGAAAAAGCTGAAGCACTGGAAAACTACAGCAGCACTCTTAGGGCTCAGCACTCTGTACACTGAGTATGCTGGCTTTGGGGGAATTTTGTATCCATTGTATCCTTCTTATTTTAATTAAAGGATTCCAACTTCAACGTGTGAATTTCTCCAAAATCCAGAAGTAAAGAAACAAAATAAAAACCTATAATAAACCACTATTAGCTCCAAAACTGACCTATGCTTTAAAGCTGTCTTCATGCTTCATCGACGAGCCTCTGCCTAGAATTTTGCTCCAAGTTGGCTCATTTCCTGATACAGCTGCAGAGGAAGATTACAAATATGGTCACAAATTGTACTGTCATTATTTCTCTACAGCTAGCATGTTAAGGTTGCAATTTACCTGCTACTGCAAGATTCAGGAGATATCAGCCACTATTTTAGCAAACTGCCTTAATCATGAAAGTGATGGAGTAATAACAAACAAAAAAAGTCTAGGATTTGGAGATTTTGATAGTCATTTTGAACTCAGACTGAATCACAGCATGATAGGCACCGTTAGAGTGGATGGAAAAATGTTATCTGTTTCTGTGTTTGTAAAATATAAGAGTTGTATTCTAAATTAAGGAGGCTTTTGAGGATCAGAAGTTATATTTGATGCTAATTAGTTTTGTTGCCTAAATCTCCCTGAGACATCCAGACATTCTCAAGTTTTAATAGGGATTCTCTGAGGGGAATGGAATAGAAGGAAGCATCTTGTGTGATTTGCTGACTGCTTCTTTTTTTTTTCCTACTGGTTTTAGAAGTTTATTTCATTTCAGACAGTTTACTCCTT
Organism: Apaloderma vittatum; assembly: GCF_000703405.1. Classification (NCBI taxonomy): domain Eukaryota; kingdom Metazoa; phylum Chordata; class Aves; order Trogoniformes; family Trogonidae; genus Apaloderma; species Apaloderma vittatum. Next base: position 102,696 of record NW_009696169.1, on the reverse strand, counting down.
TCTAATAAGGCTATTTCAAAAGCAGTGGCTAATGTACTTATTAGGAGAAGTAGATGTTATTTCTGTAGAACTGCTTTTTTATGATAATATTAAGTAAAACAACATTAATCTGAGACCAAAGCGTATCGCTGTTGCTTTCTATACAACCTCTAGTGGTAAAATCATTACTAGTATTTTACACTGAAAATATGCATAGAGTATTTCACATTTAGTGCTCCTACACTCATTACTTTAAATATGCAGAGGACAGACAAGTTTTGGCCCAGTACTGAGAAAAGAATCGTAGAATCATAGAATCATAGAACAATTCAGGTTGGAAAAGACCTCTGGGATCATTGGGTCCAACCATTAACCCTACACTACAAGATCACCCCTAAACCATATCACCCAACACCACATCTAAACGACACTTGAACACATCCAGGGACACTTGACCACCTCCCTAGGCAGTCTGTTCCAGTGGCTGACCCCTCTTTTCCGGGAGAATTTTTTTGTCCAGCCTAAACTTGCCCTGTTGCAACTTGCAACCATTCCCCCTGGTTCTGTCCCTAATTACCTGTGACAAGAGACCAGCACTAACCTCTCTACAATGACCTTTCAAGCAATTGTAGAGCATGATGAGATCCCCCCTCAGCCTCCTCTTTGTCAAACTGAAAGAGATCATGTTAAAGTTCTTGCTGACATGACACGTATCATACACCAACCATTGTTATTTTCTCAGGCTGCATGACTCTAATACTACTTTTCAATAGTACTCTGAAGCTGTACTGTGGCATCAAAAAGGTTAATTAAATATGAAGTCTCTGCAAAAACAGCTCGTACGCAAAGATTCTGATTATATGCTAAGATTCTGATTCATCAGGGTATTTGAAAAGGTAGCTAACTGCAGACACGCACTCTTTAATTTCACTAAGACTATTTGAACACGTTTGAAGTAATGTGCCTCCTTTGGTACTCCAGTGAATTGTGACTTAAATGAACACAAGGCCATTACGTAACTGAGTATACCAGTTTTATTAAATGCTCTTGTAGAATTGGTTTGGGGTTTGAAGACGACAAATATTCTACTTTCCCTAAGATCGGTTTAGTGGATGTTGCACCCACAGAGTACTAGCCAACTATTGCAGATCTTCTAAAAAGTCTGGAATTTGAGTTTTTCTCTAAGGACAGCAAAATCCCTCCATTGATTCTTCATGAGGAAAATTAAGTTTTCAACAAGCTATATGCTTAAGATGTCACATAAGAAGGTTTTAACTTTAATGTACAGAACAGTCATATCTATCAGACGGATGTAATTTTACCAGGAACAGTTATTCATTTGAATTAAGGTAGTTACAATTTAGATATACATCTACAGACACATGCCACTGGGGCTTTCCTTATACAAATTCTCAATACTAAGCAAGTTCCTCAGAAAATGCAGCATGCACACTTGTACAATATACTCATACAGTCCAGTAGTTCACATATAAGCTGTGTTTTTTGTGATACTAATCATCCCACTGTTAACATGAATTATTTTGGTGTGTTTTAGTATCAGAAAATCCTCACTGTAAGCATCAAAGAGTTAAGTTAGGCATTCAAGGCTTCAAAAACCTGTAATTCTATGTTTGAACTCCTTACCTGGGTTCTAAAAAGAATGTCAAGCTGACCCATACTAGTCAGTTCTTATCGCCCTTATCTAAAAAGGATTCCCTGCTGCAGAACAACCCTGTGCTGCAATGGGAATGGCAGGAAACTGAAAACAGACTCTTTTAGAACAACAGGAGCTTCATTTGTAGTGTACGTATGCTGTAAGAGCAGTCCTGGGTTTCCTGCCAGCATGCCTGAGCCTAATTGCACCTGCTGTAGTCCTGAATCACCAGCCAAAGGCCTGGAGTAGTACTTCAGTGCCTTGATGAATTCGAAGAATAGCTGAGATGAAGCCTGCAGAAAACTAATGGGCTCTAAGAACAACACAACAGGCGTTTAGAGGCACGAACAGAGGGATTTCAAGGGAGCTACTGCAGAGACCACACGTTGATGCAGAGCAAGAGGTACTGCTTTGTGTACTGCACTTCACTTTAACACTTACACTTGAGAACTAAGCTATTCAAATTCAAATAAGACACCAAGTCTCTGGGACTAATTTTTAACATTGGGGGTTGTTTGGTTTATTTGAGCTGCTACTTTTTTTTTTTTCCTGTATATACGACCATTATTTGTCTACCTTGTAAATAACAGCCTTTTTCCAATTTTCCTTCTTTCTCATTTCTTACATTTTCTTCATCTTTTGTATGCTTATTATGATTCATAACAGACTCACTGCTCTCAGCCCCAGTTGCTGCTGCATGACATGAGTGAAAATCAGGGGCAGCATCCTGGTTTGCCCTCCAGAGTTATTTCTGTAGTCTGAAGTATCTGTTTCTTTTGCATTTCACTCTTCTCATAATGCAAGTGTGTAAAGTCTCTGGCTCTTGGGCAACTTTTGACTCTTGAGACATTTAAGTTGCAAGAGTAACTACTGGCACAAGCAACATATTTTGCTTGTGAAGGCCACGATCCCTATCTAGTCTGATGTTAGAGGGGAGAGGATCCCTTTCTCAATTTAATCATTACTATCTCTGGCGTCCTCGCAGATGTGTTCAGCATCTCAAATATCTTTTAAGGCTCTGAACCAAATAGAAATATTTATCTAATTGTCAGAAAAGCTGAAAAATCCTCCTCTACTCTGTCCTTTTAATAACTGCCTCTTGACTATATGCTGACATAGGTATTTTTTATGCTAGATAAGATACATGATTCATTTTATCCACACCTTCTCTTACATGCTCTGTTAAATTTCTCAGTTCTTCGTTTTGGTAGAACTTTAGTTCTGCATAAACACAGCTGTAACTGTTGACTGAAATCTCTCTTCCACTGAATAAAATAACTGTCAAAAATGCAATGGAATAGAAAATCAGACCATAGTGAAAGTCACTGACAAGCTATGCACAATTCCTCTTTTTTGTATGATATTACAGACAAACTGTAACAGATCCCAGCTAGTACAGGATAATTTACGTCTACACAGCACGGAAAAAGAAGCAGACAGCATTTTAAAGACACTTTCAAGGGTTTTTCTGGGACAACAGACTAAGAGAATTAAATCTATATACATTCTAGAGAAGAAACAATGAAGGAGTAAGGGTGATTCTCATAAAAAGATTTTTAAAAGAACTCTCTGGTTAGCTTACCCTAATCTGAAACACTTCTAAATATACATATAACTTTTTATTGATAAAAGAATACTCAACCATGCTTGACCACACTTTAAAAACACTTATGCCAGGATTTGTCTTTGAATAAAAAGCAAATGCATAATATCTTTGAGTTACCCTTACCAGAAACTCAAGCAGAAGCCATGTTATAACCCCAGTGAGAAAACAAGGTTTCATTTTCTCTGTGCATGTGAAATACCACTTAACAAAATCACTCAATGCAAGAAGCTTGAGTAATGGTGGTCTCATCACTTGAACTGCTTAACCCTCAGCTATAGAGGTCCAGTTTAGACTGTCCCAGGTAGCAAACACTGAGTCAGTGCCAGCACAGGAGACAGAAGACAACATTCTGCCATTCTCAATACGTAATCTGACCTAGGCTGCTCCAGGTTTGGCTCCCTTCACACTCCATATCTCAGTATGATTTTCAGACCCTCAAGCATCTCTGCTGGCCCTCACGCCATAACGCAGAGCTGTGAAAGATATTCTCAGATTTATTTACCAACCTAGTGGGCTGTCCTCGTATTGTTTCAAACACTGTGAATCAAGGGTAAAAAAAAAAAAAAGTTAAGAAAAAAACCACCAAGAAATTATAGCTATGACATAAGGACAAAAAAAAAAAAAAAAGCATGGCATGAAGCCCAGAGGAGACCCAGAGCCAAGCAAAGTTTAGTTGCAGCCAAAATGTAGCACTTGGCCTCAAGGCCAGAGAAGGATCTAGCTTATCATCTTCTAACTTATCATCATCTGTCTAGCTTGTCATCTTCTCAACAGTAGCTAGTAGCAGATGTTAAGGGGAAATGAATACAAAAAAATTCCACAGACACATCTGTCCAAATTCTCGTAATCCTCTGGTGTAGGATTTCTAAATTCAGATGTTGAATGCAGACCACTCTGTTTGGTAACTGAATTTATGCAATGCCTTTCTTTGGATTAATACATCCTTTAGGCTTCCAGAATGTCTTGTCACAGGTGAGCCCTACAATTTAATTTTTATCTATATAGGGATATATATGCCTTAAAATCTACTGTGCAATTATTTCATTGGGTGACACCTTGATTTTTCTTTTTACTAAAGTCTCTATCTACAAATCTTCTTCTTTCTGAAACTCTTCCATACCTTGGTTCATATTCCTAACACTTCTTCTTTTCCCTGACTAAGTTGTGAGCCTTTTGTATCTTCTTTAAATTCTGTAGTATTTAGCTGTATGCATTACGTAGTCTTTAGCTGTATGCATTAATCCATCACGTGTGGATGCACCACAACACAGCAATGTTCTTTCCCAGTAAGTAATTCCTAACATTGCACTGTATTTTGGCTGCTATTGAGCATTGAGTTGATACTGTCAGAGAACTATCACAAGGTTTCCAAGATTTCTGCAGCAAGGTAATAGATGAATTACAGCTTAACTGTGTATGTATAGAAGGTGTACAAGAGACTATCACTGGATTTTACTGTACATTTTTAATAACATGTAAAGTACATATCCAAGAAACTAAATATTAGGTTAAAAATAATACCAAAGTATGAGATTATACACTTACCTGAGAAACATTGATTTTCCTCATGCTGCTGAATTGAACAAATAATAATTATATATCAGAATAAAATGTGCACTGTAGTTCATTAAATAGTTATATTTCTAACTCTTCCAAGTCTATGATTCCATGTTGCACTGATGCTTTAAAGTTGATTCTGTATTACTTAAAAGTGATATATAAATCAAAAGCAGAATAACTTGGATATTATGACTGGTCAACACAATATACAAGTTTCTACTTACAAAATACACTAGTGACTATGGAGAAGTGCAATTTTTACCCATTAATTGTGCAGCTACACATATTAATTTCTCTATATTACTCACAACAAAACAGTAGCATTTTCTGTCCTCTTTGCACTCTACGTAAATGACTTCATCAGCAACAAGACGATGATGAGGCCTCCTTTTCTGACTCACTCTTGCTGTGTGTCCCTTGAGACTGTACAAGACAAGCCGTTTGTCTCACATAACTACTAGATGGAAAACACAGCAATATTAAAAATAATATTAAATATTAAAGGAGATTGTGTGAAGCAAATATTTTCATTTTGAACAGGTAGAAACAAAGACAGAACTTCTTATCATGTAATCTGCATCCCCTGGCTACTATTTGTTTTTCTGTGACTTAGACATTCATGTAGTTCAACAACAAATAAATAACAAAGGAATTCTGTATGGCAGCAGTTTCCCAAATAGAGGACCAAAGAAGTCCCTATAGATCTACACAGTGCATTCCTGACAGAAAACAGTAATATAAAATGTATTTAAAGCAACTGAACAGAGCATTCAACTTTTATTCAAAGCATTGATAATATATGTAATTATTGATTGAATCTTTTCTTTATCAAACTCTATGAGTGCCTATTCTCAATCTATAATTCAAATAAATAAAAGGAAACTTTTATTTAAAATCATAATTCAAATATCATTTTATTTCTTTTTGAATGAATCGCATTCAATCAAGCAATAACTGTCTCTATCTGTACTTAATAACTCATTTTTCATATTATACAAGTGCTTTTAGGGCTTTAAAGTCATGTTTCTGGGGTTTGATTTTATTCATTTCCAATACAACCTTTTTATGGGAGTCTCCAAAGAATAATTCAGACAAGGAGTTAGCACAATAATGTGCCTTGCATTGAAAAGAGCTGATTTTGAAGAGAGGACTTTTCTGTGAGATATGAAATTTATCGTTATCCTTATAGGGTCAATTCAATTTAAAACTTCTGAAGTTAGTTATGCATTTTAAAAGGCCTTCCAAAGAACAGAGGAAAGACTATTTGGACCTTTCCAAAAATGTCAGTGGCATAAGTATGAAAACATACTCACATCTTCTTATATATTTTTTTCAGCACATCAGCTTTCCATAAATAGAACACTTAATTTCTATTTAAGAGTAGATAAATACTGAATAAGATCAGATAATCAGAGAAAAAGCTGTGATTTTCTAGGTAACTTTATTGGACCTCAAGATATATTGGAGAAAGAATCTAGGTGAAAAGAGTGGAGTTTAGTTCAGTCTTTTCTCACTGTTGCTTGTATTATACAAATGGTCTCATTGTTGTCAATTGAGAACACTACTTGCTCTTAAAATCCTATATTACTTAATCTTTCTTATTGTAAAGATTATTCAAAAGGTGTATCAAAGCATAGTGGAATTCAAGTGCTGAGGTCAACCCAGATGTGTCCAATAAGAGCTAGACTTTTTTTTAATTCACACCCTAAGGAGAAACCCACAGCTTGTCCTTCTCTGAGGAGGAGCTTGCTGCATACCTGAGTGCACCATTCACAGTCCTGCCGGTGGAGCGGAGACAAGGTTGCTCCCAGGCTGTAGAGCACAGACAGGGAGTTGCAGGATCCTCACTTCTACTTCTGTATCTGAATCTGTCATTTGACATATGCCATTTTTAGGTAGATACTGCTTGAACAAGGAGAGTAGTTGCAAGGTATTAAAACCCCATTTTTCTACTGACCTTAAGACTTCACTGACTTACAACATAAGATATACTGTATTAAACACTACAAATTAATTAAATCAGAATCATGACAATAATTTTAAGCTTATAAGGTACATGAGAGGATATTTTCAACCCAGTGATGGTTAAAAATATGACAATGTAACACACTCTCCTGTTTTCATCGCCCATAACATATTACAGAGTTTGGTTAGAAAAAAATAAAATACTTTACAGTAGTGGTCTCTATGTATTGGGTGGATAGACATCTAACTAAGGTGAAGCTCCCTTATTACATTCAGTATGCCTGGAGCTTTTCAATCAGTGGAAAGTTAACTGTCAGTTTGTTGTAATCTCATGCCATGTATGTAAGAATTAATACTGATCCTTCAGCTTTGCTATCAGGCTAAATTAAAGAGCCTGCACTAACGCACATTTAAACATTTTATTGAAAAACATTAATACAGTCTCTTCATAAGAGAAGAGAGACTGATTAGTGCCACCAGCATTCAACTTCCTTTTCCTTCTAAACATATGTATGCAAAACCCTTTTGGATGGTAAATTACGTCCAGCCTAAGAGATGTGGGCTCAAATCTAAGGCCAGGAAGAAATCCAATTTAGTTAGTTACAACTCAGTTATGTAAAAACAGACACCATACTATTCTTATCTACTGAATCAAGTATTATTTTTCACAGTTTTTCCCCAGATTAAATGGTTAAATTATCTGAAACCCAGTTTGAAAATTTAATATTTACATACTGACATCAGGCTTTCCATGGCATAGATTAATAGTAGAAAAAACCTGCCCAGACACAATTACTATATTAAAAAACAGCAGGTAGCAAGATTTTAAAAGCATTTTTATTTATAACACAGCAGAGGATATACTTAATTTCTCAATTATCTTAAGCCAACCTGTTATTATATCACATGTTAGAGACAAAGGTACACTTATTAACAACATTGATTTTTCACCACATTTCTCTGTTTTTTCAGTCCCAAAAATGTTAGCTAGACCTACTGGTGAGCATTAATCACAGTTAACATTGTGCATTTTTTTAGGGTATACTTTTTTGAAGCCAAACTCTTATTACTCAGTAATAGGAGTAAAAAAATATACCAAGAGAGGCTTTTTGGTATTCCTTTTTCTCACATCCTCCTTGTCTCTCCTCCTACCTCCTTCTCTCACCCTTCACCTCCTCTTCCTCCATGAAAGAATCTCATACAAAATTTCACAAGTTCTATATTAAATGGAACTGTGGTTGATCAGAAATTTAATATTGCTGAAAATTTTCAGATAAGTAAATACTTATGTATTTAGACATTTCTAAAGCTGATCTTTTAATTATCTCCGAACAAAATCCCACATCCCACAAGACGAAAAGATTGACATAGTACTCAGTATGTTGCTGACTTATTTAGCACCTTGTTCATGGTCGCAGGCCAATTTAATATTCTTTATGAGTTCCTAAGTATACTCAAAGGAGTAAGAACTTTAACGACTTAAAGAGTTGAACCATCCAGTAATCACTCTGCAATATGTAAAAATGTAAAACCTCTGAAATTGTCACTTTTTATTTTAGATAAGCAGAGTGATGAAGACAACAGTTAAGGTAATCTGGCTCTAACAATCTTTATCTATGGAGAACTCTCATTCAATTCATTAGCAGCTACGTGACTAGTAAGAACCACAAAAGAAAAGTATTTTCAGTCACTCATGGGCTACAGCATTATGAATTTGCCCAGGATTAAGATTTGCCAATGTTAGCTATGATAAAAGCTCAACTTGCCTTTCATAGCTATAACATTAAAGACTTAGCAGTTTCCTAGTTATTAATAATGGAACTACCATTAACATATTAAAACAGAAAGAACAAATGCACCTCTGGAAAGAATTAACCACTTATGAAGATGATTAAAGAAGTGAATGTAAAGCTTTTTATTAAAAATTCTGTGACTGAACTTTCAATAAATGAATTACGGCACACATTTTTTGACTTGATTAATGAAGTCTGTAACTGAATAAGAATGGTACCAGTAACAAAGACAAATTAGAGCTCAAAAGCAGTGAAGGACCTAAAGTGAAATTTAGGAAAGTAGAGCATCAAGAAAAGCCTTGAAAACAATTAATAGTTTGCATTTTTTCTTTTCCCTGATAATATGTGAATCACAAACGGAATCACAGAATGTTAGAGGTTAGAAAGGACCTCGAAATATTATCTAGTCCAACCTCCCTGCCAGAGCAGGATCACCTACAGTAGGTCACACAGGAACGTGTCCAGGCGGGTTTTGAATGTCTCCAGAGAAGGAGACTCCACAACCTCCCTGGGCAGCCTGTTCCAGTGCTCTGTCACCCTCACAGGAAAAAAGATTTTCAGAATGTTTTTGTGGAACCTCCTATGCTCCAGCTTGCACCCATTGCCCCTTATCCTGTCATTGGACATCACTGAGAAGAGCTTGGCTCCTTCCTCTTGACACTCACTCTTTACATATTTATAAACATTAATGAGATCACTCCTCAGTCTCCTTTAAGCTAAAGAGACCCAGCTCCTTCAGCCTTTCCTCATAAGGGAGATGCCCTATCACCTTAGCAGCATATAATGATGAGAGGCAAAAATAATCAAGATATGAAACCAGTCATATTATTGACCTTAAGTGGGTGCACTCCTGAGTTCACCTTTATTCTGTGGATGCACCTCAACAGCTTTCTGTGCCACAGACCCAGGGGCAGAGATATGTGTGATTTATGGCTCGGATGCCTTAAAACAACGGACACAGCTTTAGGGCGGCCGTTGTGGGGTGGCACAGATGTGTGTCCAGGCAGCCTGACACAGGCTTGCCCAGGCCATTCCCAGAAATTTGCTTCTCTTAGCCAGCGCTTTCTATGTCTATACCTAGAGCTGGCACTAGAAGATTCATAATTGCAATGAGGACTTCAAATGATTCAGCTTAGAGAGGAAACACTTCTGCCTGTAAAATGTTAGTATTTCTTTGGTTTACTTTCAGCATGTATATTACAAAAGTTATGTCATCCTTTAATAAAACACTTTGAAATCTAATAATACAAGCAACTGCAGAAATGAATAATGATATTATGCTGGTTGTTTACCTGCATGAATTTCAGAGGCATCAATGGGGAGATAAAAAGCACAGAGCACCGAAAACATTGTGCCACAGTAGCAGCCAATGAGCCTTTGTAATTGCATGGCTAAAGTTTCAACAGTCATGAAAATGATAATGGGAGATCCAAGAGTCTTTCAGCTGAATGGAGATAATAATATTTACCTTATTTTAGCTTGTGAAATTTTAGGTCTGATTACAGTATTTTTCTTCAGAATGTTGATGTGTGATTCTTCACAGAATAATTGTATTGTTACTTATACAAAGAAAAAGCCCTGCTATGTCAGTTTTTGTTGACTTCTTCCATACATAAACATGGATGCATAAGCACACCATGGAAACAATCTTGTTGCAGTACTCAACTTCATAAAAAATAAAAAAGAAAGAATAAATGGGAACTATAAAAGAGTTATTAATTTTCATTTTTCAGTGCATATAATGACAAAGTTAGAGGAATTAGGCATACTGTATCTGATTACTGGAAGATTTCCTGCATCAAGTATCTGGGATGGTCCAGATTTAATGGGAGAATAGTGACTATGCCCCAGGTACAATTGAACATGACGCTTTCTACAATCATAATTCTACGTATGAGTAAGGAATATCTGAATTTTGGTTGTTATAGGAAAGTAACATCTGTCTTTTATTTTTTCCTTTTTTTGCACATACTGAAGGGCAGTTATGTAAATCAGAGAAGTAATCTTGTCAGATAATCTCCTCTGGAATACCAAAATTGTGTCCCATGTGGCTGGGTTTGATATGAAACCCAAAAACCACTTCATGGTCAGTGTGTGACAGACAGTGAGAGTAAGATCTGATGAGCGAGGAGAAATAAGATATAACGTCTTCTATTTCACTGTTGTTTATTGAAAGAAATGGGCACCTTAGTTCAATTTTATTTCTTGCTTGTATCTGTAATATTCAGACATTCAGTGAGCTCAACAATGACATATTACAGTGGCAGTAGTTTGAGGAGAAAGACTATATCTTCGTATTAATTTGTGATTATCACTGTGAAGAAACTCATAATTCTCAGAATACTTTTTTCTTTTCTTTTTTGTTCCAGAATGACTGGAGCACAAATATCTAATTTACATTACAAGGAAGAAATATTACTTCCCTTCACATTTAATCTCATAATAATTTTTAGGGTTCTCAAGATTAAATAAAGAAATTAAGGTAATAAACCATGTAAATGGGCATTAGAGAAATAAAACATTTTAAAAATCAGAAAAGAAATTGGAAATTAAGTGAACTTAAGAATTGCTATAAAATATAATAAAATACAGGTTCTTAGCAATTAAAAAGGATGATTATTGTAACTGGGGCAGCTGAAAATGATAAAAGAACAGCTGTTCCTTGACATTATTTCTCTATTAGTTCTATATTAACAACGAATGCTTATTTTTCATTTGCTTTCCTGAAAATCTTACAGTACTGTTAACTCATAAAAGAAATCGGTAGCTAGCAATAATAATTCAATTAGCAACTTCATAATACTACACAACTGCACAATAAAAATAATTTCTTAACATTTGTGCACTGGTCTTAAACATCAGTTGGGTGGCTATCAATTATTCTTTATATTGACTGAAAATTAAACAATATTTCTCAGCTATAGTTTCTAAAGAAATCATCATGTCATGGAGAAAAAATAAAACCACACCCACAACTCCTAGAGAATCATCTGTTGACTTGATGAATGTGCTTTCCTCACTCATTCTTTCTGGTCCAAGCAAGCCCTATTGATACAGTATCTCACTTATTACTGTCTCTTTCTATAAGACATTTTAATGACTAGGTATTTTACATTATTTATTTTCCAAATGCTGAAGAATTTAGAAGAATTATATTGCCACTCCAGCATTTCGTAGTGCTAAACTCATAAGGGTGATTCACACTTTACCAGGATAGTTTGAGAGAGGTTGTCTAATAGTCAATGCTGACATTATATCCATCCAAACATACAATAGATATAAGGTTAGATTTTTTTTGCCTCAGCTTCCTACTTTTGCAAATGCCATTTTGCACACACAGTTTGATTGAAAAGGCATTCTATAGTCTTGATTGACTACCCTACCACCAAAGAACCTGCCAGCATGCTGAGAAGAAAATCTTCTCACTTCTGTAGAAAAGCAGACTGATTTATGTCTACATCTAAAAGTCATACTGGAGATAATGTAGGTACAGATGACACATATTATGTCAAAATTCTCTTCAAAAAAAGAAGTGAAATACGAAATACACATAAAATATTTGCCTCAAACTTTTCTATGCCTTATGAAAATTCATCTTTTTTTTTCCTTTTCCTTAATCTCTTTCTCCTCTGCCATTGTCATCTCTGCCCAGCCTGCTTTGAAAAACAGTGCAAATTACACCGGCAGGATTGAACAGACAGAGAAAAGTCCTGTGCTGCTCTGTGATAACATGATCTAACACCCAGACACTGAGAAATTACAGACATCAGCCACTGATTGTATTGGTTGTTCCAAAGAAGATGCTTCAGGTGGCACCACAACAACCATTTACTGTCTCCTTACTGAGCTGGCCTTGCCAGAAGCACACCCCTAACTGGGGCAAAGTTCCACACCAAATCCCTGGCAGCCATTTGCCTGTATACGCTGGTGTGCAGGCACTACATATGCATGTCTTCGCCACTGATAAGCAGTCTTAGCATTATAAACTTTTTCCCTTGTACCAAGTCTAATCTTTATACTCTACTTGTGAAGAAGGGAGTATGCCTCTTCTCAGAACTCGCTTGACATCCCCTAACATTTATCTTAGAACCACAGAATCACGGAATTGTCATAGCAACTGGGCCAATTTTATGTTGTGTTTTCACAGTCTTGAGTCAGCATCCATTTTGAAGTTACCTTCATTATTTGCATAGTTCTTTCATGTCTTTTTTGTTGTTCACAAGTTTAGAGAATTATTAGATTATATCTGAATATGTTTGTTTATTTTTATGCAATCAGAGTTTATCATAAACTAATTTGAAGAAAAAAATATTCATCTTTTTACAAAATATACTGAACATAAATGTTTGGAAGTAAAATATCCATATCTAGTCTTAGCTATTGAAGTGTATTTAAGTTAAACTATGACTTCTGTCTTTAGTGTCATTAGTTAGATCCTACAGAGCCCGTATGTGCCTAAAAATGTCTCAGGAGGGACTTAAATTTATATGTCACACAAAGAAAATACCAGGACAGAGGAAATAACTCTTGTATCAGTGTTGAACTCTTATTTTTTAATTTCCTGAAACAGAAATTTTTATTCTGAAAAAAAAACAACAAAACCTGAACTGATGTTCAGTCAATAAATTGTACCAAACCATCAGCTTCTAATGTCACTTTTTGGGCAGAAGATAAAATGTAATATAAGACAATGAAAGACAAGGCAAATGCCAAAGACAAGTGTAAATAACCTAAGACAGCAGATGAATTTTTGTAATGATTGAAGCAAAATTTTAAAGATACATGGTTGTCTCAGCCTGCTTAGATGAATGTGGTCAAACAATATATGTAATAAAATCAAGAGTTCTTTTTTTTCCCATTCAGTAGCTGAATTAACTAATAATTAGAAGTAACTGTTCACAGCAGAGCAGAATTATACTGTTTATGTCCTAATTAACAATGTAAGTTGGGACAGCACTTAAACCTTTAGAGGTGGACAAATTGTTCTAACAGTATAAAAATACTTCTGATACGAAAAGATTAAGTAATTTTATTTTATCTTAATAATAAAATTTTATCTTAATAATAGAATTTAAAAAGAGGGATTAATACACTTCAGTTGTTCTAAACAAAGTATAAATGACAAAACTAGCATATTTATATGACCATGTCCAACATGTTTGGCATTCTGTTCATGTAATTAATAACATATTGAACTGAAAAGGTCTTTCATGCAGTGACTCCAGCATACTTTGCAGTTATTAAAAAAAATAGATCTCATGACACCGTACGAATAAAAAAATATCTTGAGATGAAGCTGTTCTTTCTACTGAATACTGATTTTGGTCATTTTATGCCACTGATCTAAATGAGGAAAAAAATTTAGACTTCGAGTTATCCATCAGTTTTTTTGTGTTCAAACTGAGTGTCTACCACAGAATCTGGAATTAGCGTGAGTCCTCCCTAAGCTATTTTTAAGACACTTTACAGTCTGAATGCAATGAGAACAAGGCTTTTTAGAAACTATATTTCAGCATGGTGAGTGAAATGTTTTAATGATTTCATACTGTTACTTTCTCACAGTGTACATAATAAAAGTGAGCCTATGCCAGAACAGTATTTATTTTGATTCACCAAGAGCCATTCACTTAACAGCAGGAGAGATGCCTGTATGAGGCATTTGGAACAAAACTTACCTCTTCTTTGTATGGGGAATATCTTAATTAAGTTCCATTGCAATATTGAAATTTGAGAATGAGGTCGTAGCCTGCTGCAGCACGAAAGCCTTTAATTTACACACTTCTGTTCTATTGCATAATCAAGGAAAGTTTAATTGAGCACTCTAGATCCCTGAGTGTTCAGAGTTTCTATGTACTTATATTGTGTTCTGTGTGCTGTGGTTTAACTGCACATAGTTATTTAGGAGGTCATTTAAGGCAATTAAAAACTACAGCTGGGGTTTTGTTGGACTGATTGGGATCAACCTGGTTGGGTAATTAGACTCAAATGGATACCTTGCACCCATTTCACCCTCAGACTAGAAATGCTTTGTATGTGAAACAGAAAAGCATCTTTTTTCCAGTTAGGATTTTTTGTTCGTACAAAGAACAAATAAATATATGTGCTTTACGCTAAAGTCAAAAATTATTTCTTCACTGCTGTTAGCAGTTCACATTAAGGTGACATTTTAAGAAGAACTTAATGTGGCTTATATTCAAAATATTTTGGCATCTCTTTGGATTTCTTAGTATTGGCCTAAACCCCATTTTATATTCCTTGAAAAGCTTACTAGCCTCAGACCTCAATAACTTGAAATGTTAACTGAGGCTCACAGAAGTGCCATTTATCGGTTAGTAGTTGCCTAAGTCTAAAAAACAGTTCCTGAAGAGCATGTCTTCAGGACTCTTACATTACTTATATAAACAGCTCCTGCAAAGCAGGTAGGCTCGCAGCCGAGCCTCTGCTTCCAGACATGCCCACAAATCCCCAGGCAACATCCTATCCTTGGCCATCAAGATTATTTCACAACTATGTCCTACTGGGATTTACAAACGAAACACTGTCCTACCTGTTCCTCCTCAAGCAGCTGGGGGGCACAAAGGGACAGGGACTCCAGGGACACCTGTGCTACTACATTGACAAGGGCCATTGATCCAGCTCAGGGACCAGGACCTCGAGCATTGAAACTCGTCCTTCATCTACTCCCCGATTATGTTTTGTACCATCCCAACTAACTCTCTTAAGGATAAATCTGCAACATAGCAGGCTAGCCCTCATTAGCCTGGAGGCAATCAGTATCACCCATCTTGTAAGGCTATGGGTCAATTTTTGACTCAAGAGTGATTGGACGTATCCAGTGAGACCCTACCTGTTTCACTGAGTTTCCTCCCAAACACAGCCATGGAAGGCAATCAAATCCATGTCATCCTGTGAAAACATTCAGAGGTTTAATTCCCAGCTCTACCTGGAGAGAAGTAAAACATCCTCAGCACACAAATACAGGTTATTTTAAGGAAGAAATCCCTTCCTGAAATTGCTTGAGAGGGAATAATAATCACTCAATAGGAAAAACAAAAAGGAATCTCAAAACTGATTTTACAGTCTTGTAGTCTGTCCTTCAGTTGACAGTCTTCAGCTGGAACACAGGAGACACCAGGTTTAATTCATGTTCCCCAGATACTACATATTTTATATGAAGTGGAATAAATAAATTTATCCAAGGAGATGCATCTCTCAAGCCACTTCATAGCTTGGCAAATAAGGAGCAATTTTGAAAGACTGTACTTGAGATTCAGGAACCTACTCCAAATCAGCCAAAATAAAGGCTGAAAAACAATTTTCTGATCTTCAGAACTGACTGTCTTAAATCCTATTGTGATGCTTCATTGAGGAACAGCCTGAGGGACCTATCTTTAACATTTTCTGTTGATTAGTTTATATGTCCTCCTTCTCACTATAATGACCTCTGCCAAACTCATCCTCAGAATCTGACATTCCCCAGGCAAACTTGCAGACACGTGAATCTTAGAGACTTCCAATGGCAGAAAAACTGCTTGCAGCCATGTCTAACTGCACCGAGTACTGGAAGTAGCATAGGTATTTTTTCCTCATTTGGATTCACACAACATGCTGCACAGGGTTGGTTAGCCTTCACCAACTGCTGCAGCAATGCCACTATTCTGCTTCTTGATCTGAGCTCCTTCATATCCTTCCATAGTATTATTATAAGATATGTACAAATTTTTAAAAGAAAGCATCACAATGTCTTATCAAATTTGGGGTTCTATTTTTAGTTTTCAGAAAGGCATATGTTTAGATTAATAAAGGATGTAAATATCTATGTATATCTAAGCAAAGGGCCAAATATTAAAAAATGTTTATTAAATAGATGTGTATTAAAAGATGTGTATTATAAAAGGAGAAATAAAATAAGAGCAACAGAAAAGAAATCTACCCCTAATTGAAGATCTGCTGTGCTCTGAAGAGAAATAAATACTGGGAGACTAGAAGAAAGACCCATGTAGTCACAGCAGTAAGACAGAGAGTCCACATAATTTTTTTTCCCTGTGTAGTGTAGTTATGACTTCCATCAGATAAAGAATCAGATATTAAAGCTTACTTGCTTTATTGAAGAGGTTTAGGCTTTCTACTCCATTTATTCTTATAATGCCAAACTCTGAAATAAGAGAGCTAAAACTAATAATCCTGTTATGCAAGATAACATGAGTAATAAATGTCTCTAGTAAAGAAAATATAAAAGAAATATTTTTTGCAAAAATATTCTTCAATTATTTTAAAGAAATATAAATAATTTGTTTTCTTTCAAAGACAAAGAATTAGTCCAAATAATAGTAGGATAATTATAAATGTAATTTCACTTAATCCTTCTGTTTAATACTTTTTCTACTTTTAACAGGTAAATTGCATCGGGTTTGCATTTTTTTTTTCTTCACAGGAAATCTGTGAAGATGATTCGAGCTTTCACTTTCATGTTAACAAGTCAAAATAAAAAGATTTCTGTAGGGGGATTAAAAAGAATGTGTAAGTATCTGCATGCACATTTATTGTGACCTACTTAGTTATGTTAATAGGTCAGAAGGCTGTAATACAGCTGAGGCAGACCTAAAATCCTCCTAAACTCTCATCAGTGGCAAAATCATAAATCACTCAGTTTCTTTATTCATTTTGTACTTCAATAGTACCAGATGTTTAAGTATTTACCTGACATGGTTGTAGAAGTGTAACTAAAAGTACACAACCTCTTGGATTTAAATATAACCAAAGGGAAGCCAATAAGTGACAAAAGATTTCTATGGAAAGTTCTCACAAAAGGAAATTTGACCTTCAGGCCAGCAG
>NW_009696169.1:60939-85273 GCF_000703405.1 Apaloderma vittatum | reverse complement strand
AGCAGGATAACAGGAACAATATGAATTTTTTAATTGGCTTGTGATTCCTTTCCAATTTCCTGAAATTATGTTGATTGAGACAGTTAGGAATATAATCAAGTTTGCAATAGTAGCTGTTAAATGACCTGCATTATTAACATATAACATTAGGATTAAAATCTTAATTAAATAGAAACAATTAAAAGATGGTTCGTGTATGCCCTAACATTCCAACAATGAAAAAGGAATTTACCAAACGTGTTCAATGAAGGAGAACTTGTTTTGAGAAAAAATTAGTTCAAAACTTGATTGATACTCTGTACAGTTTTAGTTTTAAGGTCTTGAAAGTCAACTGTGCAAAACTGTAACAGATTGAAAGTCCCTTTAACTACCAGTTAGGTTATGTCTCAGTCATGCCTTTCTCCTACATGACTTAACATCTTCATTCTGCTGACTTTTGGCCTGTACTCAGAAATGAACTGTCCATTAAATAAATCTGGACTTTTTTCATACTTTAAAAAAAAAGGTAAGCACTCTATGTATTCACACTTTTATACCAGTTCAGAATTCATTGATATGTATTACTGTTATTTAGTACATGATGGGGCAACTGTATTGATATGCTAAAAACTAAAGAGAAAGGAAGTGTAAGCCTTTCAATTTTTATAAAGTACTTGAGAATACTATTTCACATCAAAGCAACTGACCTGTTCAGGACAACAGTCAAAAATTCTCGAACGCCATATAATGAGTGTTAGGTAAAACCTCAAAAAAAACAATGAAAAATAGGATTCCAGCAGGACAAAAGTCTTCTGGTTTGCTACTGTTCGTGTTGTACTACAGTGAAGTTAGTCCCCATTCCAACCTCAGCTGTATTGAGGCCATTGGTCTGAGGTAACATCCTGTCCTTCCCTGTCAGTAGCCTTAACTTAAGCCAGAAAAATGTGTATGCGTGACAGTGAATTCAAAAGATTTAATCTTTCATATAGGAATTCAGCACCAATATCATTTTAGGGTTTTTGAAGGAGTTACAGAATGAAATCTTACAGCCGGCTCTGAATAAGGGGTCAGGCTAACTGACCTTAAAATCTATTATTCTTAGCATTTTTCTTATCAGGATACATTTGAGACATAATGCACAGTGCACAGGTCAGAAATTTTTTGATCATAGCTTTTCTTTCTCTGGGTAAGAACACTCTCAGCTGTCATGAATCAGGTCCTGCACAAGTACAAGATATTTCCAGACACGTTCACCAGAAAGCCAAACCAGCAAAATCTCCCTAGAGTATCTTGAAGAGCTGTTGCTTTACAGACTTGAGGGAGCAGAGGGCTGGGGAACAGTCACATTACAGTGTCATCAGTATGGCCACAAATGCATCCACCATGGTGGGAAATAGCCTGTCCACACATAGCATTGCACGCACCAGGTAAGGCAGTGCTGCCTGAGCTCTGAGCTGATCTGCACCTACTCTCCTCAATTTCCAGACACACTGGAGGTGGGTCAGTTCCAGTCCAGTTAGTCCACTGTACTAATAGTAACTTCATATGCTCTATCTCTTTTGGTGTGATGGTAGTTGCTTATGTGAGATTTTTGATCATCTCAGAATAACCCTGCACTCTCACTAAACTCAGATGTGCCTTATACATGCCCGTTATACACTACTTCATGTGTCACTCTGCAGAATAACAAGGTTGTCCTAAAAGCTCTATCCTCATCACTTACTTATAATAGTTTTCTTGCTACCAAGGAAATATTTTAATAAACATCAGCAAATAATTATGATACATCTTTCCTCATCAACTGCAAATATAAGATATGTGGCAATTAAAACCTACTTGTGTTGCATCAAGAGAAGCATGGCTGACAGGTCTCCTCCTCGACTCAGTTCTAGTGAGACCACACCTGTAGCACTGCATCCAGCTCTGGGGTGCCCAACACAAAAAGGGCATGAACCTGTTGGAAGAGGTCCAGAGGAAGGTCATAGGGATGATCAGAGGGCTGGAAGACCTCTCTTGTGAGGACAGGCTGAGAGAGTTGGGGTGGTTCTGCCTGGAGAAGAGAAGACTCTGGAGAGACCTTATAGCAGCCTTCCAGTACTTCAAGGGAACCTGTAATAAAGCTGGGGAGGGACTTTTTAAAAGGACATGTAGCAACAGGATGAGGTGCAATGGTTTTGAACTGGAACAGGGTAGATTTAGATTAGCCATTAGGAAGTTCTTCACTATGAGGATGGTGGGACACTGGAACTGGTTGCTCAGAGAAGTTGTGGCTGCCCCCTCCCTGGAAGTGTTCAAGGCCAGGTTTGATGGGGCTTTGAGCAACCTGATCTAGTGGAAGGTGTCCCTGTCCATGGCAGGGGGGTTGGAACTAGATGATCTGTAATGTTCCTTCCAATATAAACAATTCTATGATTCTATGACTCTATTATTCTATGATTCTATGAATTAGATCTGTATTTATAGGAAGTTAGAATGATTTAACTGTAAAAAAGAGGTATATAAGCAGGGGACATATATCTATATATATATATTAGCTCTTGGTTGAATATATAGAACCAGTTAGGAAATTTAACTGTGGAAAAGTGAATGAGGCAAAGCCCATGAATACTGGGAGCAATCCGTATTTCTGCAGAGGTAATAAAATCTCATAGAAACAGATTTTTGCTAAAATAGAAGAATTACACAATTCATAAGGGAAAAATAATGGGCCCAAATGTGTCAAAAATAAGAAGAAAATAGGTGTAAATATCTTAGAATTGTCTGAAACTCACTAGCTGGATAACAGTTAAAAGTAACAAAACTAGAAAAAACCTTCTACTTAAATGTACTATAGCTAAGAACTGTGCAGGAGCAGAAAACTAGACTAGACTCCTCACATTTTGAAATATGTATGATGAGAAATTCATTTTTTAAAAATACTCCCAATCATGACTGTAATTCCTGTTCTATGCTTTGGTATAACATTAATGATTACTAAGAAAGTCACAACCCAAGAGAGAAACAGAGTATTTAATAAGCCGATTTTTCAGATCGTATTGTCTGCTGGAAATTAAAAAGATCAGTCTTTAGGAAATGGCAAAATATAGGCCTCTGTGTGTTTTCTTGTGATGAGCAGTCATCAAAATTTAGGTCTGCAACTGCACACGTGTGACTGTCACTTAATATACTATCTTGTTGTGGGTTAGGGCTGGGCCAGCCACTAACACAGACAGACGCTATCTAACCCCCTCTTCCCCCCCCAAATGGGAAGGAAAAGGGAATGAGACAGAGAAACTTACAGGTTAGAGAAGAAAAACTAGAACAGCTATATGCAGCTATAGATAGTAGCCCGGTATCAAACCCGACTCCCTTCCCCGATATCAATCCCCACTGATGCTGCAGAGCAGGAGGCACTGGGGCAGCCCCAGGCTCAGCAGCAGTGGGAGCTGGATACAGGGAGCTGGATTCGGGAACTCAGGATCCAGATCAAAAGCGGGAGGTCAGATGGAGTCCTCTCTGGACACTGGCCATTGCAGAAATGGGGCAAAGAAGAAGGGACGAAACTCTCGTGATCAATCAATTTATACTAAATATGACGTATATTGGATGGAATACTCTCATCGGTCACCTGTCCTGTCTGTTACTCATCAGAGGTGCAACCTTTTACTTCCTTGTGACCCCTCTTACTACCCGGCACCCGCAGCGTGGCACACAAGAGCCAGCCGTGGCCTTGGTCACTATGGGAATAAGTATAAGCAAGAGCCTTTCTGCATCCCAGTCCCAGGCAGTAACTGTAAACATCAGGTGTTATCACTGCCAGCAGCACACACTGTCTGCAAAAACATGCTGCTAACTTCAGAAAGTGCAGCCCCTTAGAAGAAACTAAACCGGAAAGTAAAAATCACTAAACAGAACCGGGTTTTTAGCTAAACTCAGGACATATCTTCTTTGACAAAGTAAGAAAATGTAGTAAGTAGTAAGTAGTTGCAACATCAGAAACAATTGTTAAGAAAAAAATAATAAAAAAAAGAAAACAAACCCCAGAGGTTGGTTGTTAAAAGTCTGAAAATTTTAACTTGAAACATGGAAGTCTTGGAAGAAGTCTAGGGAGTAGATTAGAGTGATACTAAAGCATTTAAATCCTGTTATTTTAATAATTTCCCAGAGTGCTTCTTTCTCCTTCAACTGAACAATTCAATATTTTATCTGACAAATTTTCCTGACATTTCCACACTGCCTTAGAGGACTTTGAGAAGAGGGAGCTCATCTAACTAGATCATCTAGATACATCAGTACCTGATCTTCTCAGGCAGTTTATATCAGATGAGCCACAGAAGTGGCTGCTCTGAAACACCAGACAATCAAGGTTTAAATGTCTTTAGTTGGTTTTTTTCTCAAAACACAGTCAAGTTCCTGGTTATCTTGGGCAAAGACTGATTTCTCCATCCCAATCTATAAATTCCTGCACTGTTCAAATTGGTTTTGTAACGTCTGGGATATTTAGCTTTTGTCAAATGCTGCCACAAATGAGTAATTATTGTCGAGGATGCTGGAGTGTATCAAATTTGCATGGACAGATTTTGGTAGGAGGGAGGCTAGAAGCTTCCCCCATGTCTGACAGAGACAATGCTAGCCAGCTCAAAGATAGACCCACTGCTGGCCAAGGCTGAGCCCATCAATGACAGTAGTAGTGCTTATGGGATAACATATTTAAGACGGAGGAAAAAATCTGCACAGCAGGAGTCAGAATAGAGGAATAAAAACATGTGAGAGCAACAACTCTGCAAACACCAAGGTCAGTGAAGAAGGAAGTGGAGGAGGCATTCCAGGCACCAGAGCAAAGGTTATCCTGCAGACCATGGTGAAGATCATGGTGAGGCAGGCTGTCCCCCTGCAACCTATGAAGGTTAACAGTGGTGCAAATATTCACGCGCAACCCTTGGAGGACTCCATGCTGGACCAGGTAGGTGCACCTAAAGGAGGCTGTGACTCCGTGGAAAGCCCGTGGTGGAGCAGTTTCTTGGCAGGACCAATGAACCTGTGGAGAGAAGAGCCTGCACTGGAGCAAGTTTTCTGGCCGGCTCCGTGATCCCGTCAAGAATCCACACTGGAAAAATCTGTTCCTGAATGACTGCACCTCATGGAAGAGACTCACACTGGAGCAGTTCCTGAAGAACTGCTGCCTGTGAGAACGGCTCATGTTGGAGCAGTCTTGCAGGCCTGTCTCTTGTGACAGGGGCCACAGGCTGTAGCTGAAGTGTAAAGTGGAAAAAGTGGCAGAGATAATTTGTGATGAACTAACTGAAACCCTCATTCCCTGTCCCCCTGCACCACTGGCAAGGAGAAGATAAATGGGGAGTGAAGTTGAGCCTGGGAAGAAGGGAGGGGTGGGGGGAAGGTGTTTCAATATTTGATTTTATTTAATTTCCCCAAGTATGTATTGTCTGTGATCATAATTGTTGAGTGATGTCCCTGTCTTAATTTTGAACCACAAGCCCTTCATTATACTTTTCTGTCCCCTGTCCAGCTCAGAAGAATGAATGACAGAGCAGGCACCTAGCACCCAGCTTCTCCATGAAAGAACAGATGAGGAATAGTTAAGGGTCAGACTGTGCACCCTGCAGACACACAGTATGTTACCTCTGTGATAGCTGCAATCTGGTTTTCAAGGGCCTTAGTGTGAAAGACTTACTTGACTTGTTCTATTGATCTGAACATGACTTTTTGCCTACTAAAGAAATTCTCAAAATGAGTAAAACCTTAACAATACCTTTTTTAGCTTCATAAGTTGCTGTCTATATGCTGGCCCTAATTTAAGGTGATCCTCTGAATCTTTCAATGCTTCCTATCTTCTCTATGCATTTCCGGCTGTGTTCTGCTCAGCTGGGGACTCATATTGGACTGGGCTTATTAATGCATTTTGACTAGAAATATTTCAGAGAAGAAAGCTAATAAAAATCCCAGATCATGTATGTAACAAAATTCAGAACAGTTTTTTATTTAAAAATACTAGAGCCAAGATCATTTGATTTCTACCTATTCCACATGATTTGCAAGCCTTTTACTACAAGGAAAAGGAATAGGCAATGTGTATGTAGTTGGTCTGTGCATAGGTGCCAAGATTTTGGCAATGGGGCTGCAGGCATGACCTCTGTATGAAGAGGCCAGGGACGGATGTATACCAGATATTCCATAGATTCCTGGCTCCATTAACAGACCCACTGCAGGACACAACTAAGCCCATAAGCCAGGCTTGTGGTGCCTCTGCATTAACATATTTAAGAAAGATCAAAAATGATGCAAAGGCAGAGGCGGAAGGAAAAAACAAAGTGAGTGAAAAACATCAGAGCAAGCACCAAGGTAGAGCAGAAGGAGTGGAGAAGAAGGAGGGGGAGGAAGTACTCCTGGATCCAGAGCAGAGACTCCCCTGCAGTCCATGGAGGACTGATGCTGGAGCAGGTACTTCTTCATAGCCTGTTGAGGACCCCATGTTGGAGCAGTTGGACATTTAGATGATCTCTAAGGTCCCTTCCAGCCTAGGCCATTCTATGATTCTCTGAAGGAAGCTGCAGATCATGGGGAGACCCTGAGCAGCAACAGAGGAAAAGTGTGATGAGGAAGAAGCAGCTCCACAACCCCCATTCACCACCTTCCATGCTCTGCTGTGAAGGAGGTAGAGAAGTTGGGAATTTAAGCTGCGTTTGGGAAGAAGAAGGTAGGAAAAATATTGTTTTAATGTTTTTCTTTGTTTCTCACTCTCTAAATCTATTCTAACTAGCAATAAATTAAATAATTTTTCCTGAGTCTGTTCTGTCCACAACAATAACTGGCAAATGATGTCCCTGTCTATCTTGACTAATGAGCCTTCTTGTCCTATTTTTCACTCTTACTCTACTGGAGAGAGTGAGTGAGCAAGTGGCTGGATGGGAGTGTGCCCTGTAGCCAAGGTCAGACTACCACAGTTGTTCAACAGATTAAACATAACTCTCTGAGTTTTCTACTCTAGTCTCACAACAGTGAGACTGCAGAGAAATTGGTTGCCAGTGACCGACTCTGGAAGTAACCAGTCACTCTGCTGTCTTCTCTTCTGCTCCACCTGCCATGCTTGTTTTTAGAGCAGGCTTAGGCCTCCTCCTTATATCCTTAATGTCGTTGCCCACCAGCTACAAGTCTCCACACTGAATCAAGAACTGAATCAAGTTGAATCCTAACATTCAGCATACTTTTTGAAAGGCACTGATTAGGTGAGTTTTGCATCCCACATTTCACTTTCAGAGAAGGTAGATTTTTTTCTGAATTGTTTAAAATGGAGTAAAGCACATCACAGTAGTGCAAAGGGAACATAGCTAGATAAGGTTAAGTAGTGTTTAGTGAGGAGATCTTCCATCTGGAAGAAGAGCTGTATGTTTACATGACATTAAGATACACCTATGATTTATAGAGTACAAAATATTTAGCTCTTATGTTGTATTACAATTTACATGCTTAAAAATATTTAAGAAAACAGATGATAAAGATAACCTTGCATAATATTGTATTGAAAAATGTATTTTTGTCACAACAAACACACCTAAATATCACAGAAACAATAAAACTTAATTCCTTTGATTTAAAGTGTCAAAAACCTGATCCATTAAGCAAATGTAATATATGTGTCCTCCCAATTATTTGTGCAATTATTTAAAGGCTCCCTAAAGATACACAATATGCTAAACGACAATAATTCCTCTAAAATGTATAGTCTGAAGATATCCCACTGAACTGCAGATAATGATTTATGGTCTGTTGGTAAGAGATGCAATTTAATTGCACTTTGGAACATTCCTAAAGTAGCAATCATCATGTCACAGAGTACCTGCAAAATGTCAAACTCTAATTATTTCCATGACAATGTTTCTCAGATTTGACTCTGGTAATCCTTCATTCTGAAGGCTTATTCACAGAAAACGAAACATCAAATAAATTATGCTCAGCTGTCATCTTTACCATGTGCCATTTTGTCTAAATTTTGCTGGAGTGTGAAAATAGGAAGGTGATCTGATTTGTTACGGAGCTAATCCTAACTCTGTTCATACTTATGTAACTTCAGTTAGTTCAGAAAACTATGCCTGGGAAATGATAGGTAGATACCTAGATAGAAATTATATTTATTTCAGGAAAACAATAAAGTAATTTTTGGCCCTATGTTGAGATTGAAACCTGCTTCCCTTTATTTTGACACCTACGGAGCTATGCTGCTCATAATGGAATTAAAGTATACATCAGCGTACATGTGGCCAGAATGAAGTCTGCCTTTCTCAGTTTCACCAGGAAAAAAAAAAAATTAAACCTTCCAAATTAGCTACTTTACAAAATTCCCATTCTTTTATCTCAAAGTCTGTTTACAGATAAGTGAATTCAGCATATCCTCTTCAAGCAGATTCACTGGCGCTCTCTCAGTGCTTCTCTAACTGTTGTGGTAAAGTCTCTTGAGCTTTTTTCCCCATTTGGGATTGCCCCAGAGATTTCCTCTCTATCTCATAATTACATTTTGAGCTTTCCCTCACAAGATTAGGTCTTCAGACAGTGCTGCAGGTCCATGTTGTGATTAGCTCTGGATATACTCCCGGCCACATGGAAATTGTGCTTGGCTGTCCCAGAGGCATGTTAGTCACACTAGTACAATTCAAGCAGGAGCTTGAGGGCAGAACTTAGTTTGAAATTCAGTAATTGTGAGACTGCATGAAGTTATTACTCACTGCAATACTTGTGTCACATGCCTCCAAAAGATCTCTACTCATGGGCACACACCATAAAGTTAGAAAACATGAAAAATAACCTTGAAAGGCATACAATCAGAAGGAATAGGAGAAGACAGGAAATATTATCTGAAGGTCAGCAATAAAAAAATTGTGGAAGGAAAGTTCTAGGACTTTGGTAAAAGCAATGGTATTTGTGTCTGAGCAGTGCAAAGGTGTGCACATG
Source organism: Apaloderma vittatum (assembly GCF_000703405.1). Lineage (NCBI taxonomy): Eukaryota > Metazoa > Chordata > Aves > Trogoniformes > Trogonidae > Apaloderma > Apaloderma vittatum. Next base: position 76,351 of record NW_009696169.1, on the reverse strand, counting down.
GCTCTCAGATGAGACACTGACCCTGTGCATGCACTTCGGCCAGGAGTGACTTAATAATGAATCTTAAAGGGAGCAGAGAATTAGTCCTGTTATTCAAACACAATGACAAATAATTGTAGTTTGATTTTTAAACTATCTGAATATTACACTAAGAATAAGTAGAAATACAGAGTTCTCTGCTATAGAGACATATCATAGAATCATAGAATCATAGAATCATAGAATCATAGAATCATAGAATCATAGAATCATAGAATCATAGAATCATAGAACAGTTTGGTTTGGAATGAATCTTAAAGATCACTTGGTTCCTGTCCCTCTACCAGGGGCAAGGACACCTTCCACTAGATCAAGTTGCTCAAAGCCCCATCAAACCTGGCCTTGAACACTTACAGTGAGGAAGCAGCCACAACTTCTCTGGGCAGCCTGTTCCAGTGTCTCATCATAGTGAAGAACTTTTTCCTAATATATAATCTAAAACTACCATTTTCTATCTTAAAACCGTTGCACTTCATCCTGTTGCTACATGCCCTTGTAAAAAGTCCCTCCCCATCTTTATTACAGGTTCCGTTGAAGTAAAGGGTCTAAAAGGTCTCCCTGAAGCCTTCTTTTCTCTAGAGCTGAACTCCAACTCTCTCAGCCTGTCTTCATATTAGAGGTGCTTCAGTCCCCTGAACATTTTTGCAGCTCTCCTTTGGGCTTGCTGACCAGGTCCATATCCTTCTTATATGGGGGACCCAAGAGATGGATGCAGTGCTGCAGGTGGGATCTCACCAGAGCTGAGCAGAGGGACAGAATCATCTCCTCTGACCTGCTGGCCACACTTCTCTAGATGTAGTCCAGGAGCACACACTGGCTCATGTCCAGCTTCTCACCCACAAACATCCCCAGGTTGTTCTCTGCAGGACTGCTCTCAATCCACTGTGGCAGGTGTTTTCTCCCCCCAGCTAAGGTGTTGCTAGGCAGATTTCAGGGAATCTGCCACCTGGGCTAATCCGGACTTGTCTATGGAACCTGAGCTGGTCAGGACTCGGTTACACCCAGGAAGCTGGCCAGCAGCCAATGAGAAGCCGAGATGGCTATGATTGACCACAGTCATCATTGACTAGTCTTTAGAACGGGGATCTTGCAGCGGCCATGTTGGAGTTACCTCGTGGCAGTTGGCCTGATGAGGTTGTAAAGTCTCCCCCTTGGTCTAGGGGACCCCTAGGCAAGGTCGACCAGGTGAGAACAGGGAACCCCCACCCAGTTAAGATACCCCTGGCAAGGTTGAAAAGGCGAGAATGGGAATCCCCGCCTTTTTAAGGTACCTTAGTGAGGACAATCAAGACGAGAAAGGGAACCCCCCACTTGATTGAGGTGAGTGTATGATAATCTGAATTATCATTCTTTTGTCAAGGGCTAGCGCTTTAGCTTGATCTTTTCCTCAACCGATACCGAACCTTTAAATTTGGAGGAGCTTATATTCCGTATATAAATTTAATTTAACTGAACATGTGAATTTATTTTTTGGATATGGGCACGCTACTCACCTCCTTCTTTACATCCACCCATCACACAGCCTGCACTTGTGCTTGGGATTGTCCTGACCCATGTGCAGGACCTTTCATTTGGCCTTGTTGAACTTTATGAGGCTTGCATGGGCCAACCTTTCCAGCCTGTCCTTCTGGATGACATCCCTTCCCTCCAGCGTGTTGATTGCACCACATAGCCTGGTGTCATCAGCAAACTTGCTGAGGGTGTACTCAATCCCGCTGTTCATGTCACTGACAAAGATGTTAAACAGCATCAGTCCCAATACTGAACCCTGAGGAACACCAGACTACCTGGACATCAAGACATTGACCACAACTCTTTGAGTGTGGCCATCCAACCAATTCCTTATCCACTCTATGATCCTTCTGTCAAGTCCATGTGTCTCCAGTTTAGAGACAAAGATGTCATGCAGGATGCTGTCTATATGCTTATAACAGTTTACTCAAGCAGATCTTGAAGAAATTCCTGAGAAAATTTGTATTGTATTACTCGTTGTATGTAATACAGCTTTGTTGCAAAGGATCTAAAGTTATTTTAGGCACAGAGTTTTTGCAATCAGAGATAAACAAAGTAGTTTCATTGTAGGTGTCACCTATATTAGGTGTCACCTAATCATTCTGAATGAATCTTTTGCATCATTTGTTAGCGCTCTGTCACCGGGAAACTGAAGGCACAAGGGAGGCATTTATTTGAGAGTTGGGTCATCCACCCAGGCCTTGCAGGTCAGAAGAGTAGAGAAAGTATCCTATTTCTGTATTCCACAGTGGTTTAGGCACTGCACTGTTCCATAGTGAATTACATAGCAACAGAAATGAAGGAGTGTAGAGTTATACCAGAGAGTGTATATTGTGTATTCAAGGTGGTACAGATATTAAATACTAATTCTGAGACTCTACATTTTGCATATAAATTGCTTAATTTTCTTTATGATTATTCCACTTATTTCTTCCTTATAACATTGTACAAAGACCAGATCCTACTTCATGTATGTTTATGTGCAGGGAGAAAGAAAGCAAGTCAGCATTCTCAGCTGTATTAAATATATGGCTTTCTTATTATCCCTTTATTGATGAGTTACCATTGCAACCCTTAAAAGAAACAATTAAAAAACAGTTTGAGGCAACAGAGTTACATTACAACATAAGAGGATGTCACCGAAAAGTGTCCTGTAATGTAATATTAACCTCTAAAATTTACGGCTGTTTTCTTCCTTGTGGTGTTTTTCAATACACTTTTATTACAGGCTCTAAATTATACTTTCACAGAAAAGGTCTCTCTTTAAACCTTTAGGTCAGAATTGTTCAGATCTTTTCACACTGAATCAGTCAGTTTTAAAGCTGACAAAATCCTTGGCAGGCTTGTAAATCTTTCAAAGATCTTATCCAATTACCCTTCATGGTCCACAGGCTTCTACGGTGTGGCTGTTTCCCTCTGTGTGAGGAATTAAGTGCTCATGAAAGGTTAGGAACCAATGGAGTTGAAAAGTAAGCCAGCACATTTTTCTACAGTTCAGTTCAGCTATGGCTATCTGCAGAGACAGTGTAGAGCTCTTTAAAGAAATTCAGTCATGGTCAAGAACACTGATGGTCCTCTGAGACCAGAAGAAAGGTAAGGTCAGAAATTTTGAGTTTGTCTGTTTATAAAAGACATTCATTTTTGTTAAAACTGGAAACTTCTGTATGTAAATCTAAGGTCTTAAATCTCACCTAGGACCACAAAATAGATTTCATTTTATCTCTACAGACCATGAACCTTGATCTTTGTTACATGTAACATATATACTTTTTCAGGAAAAGTGGCAAGAGGTCATACACATCCTAGTTCTTTCAATAGTAAAGAATGATAACTGAAGTACATTGTTTGTTGTTTTATATGCTTATTTAATACTTTTATTCATTAAGTGAATATAAAAGATATTTACTAAGATATTTGTTAATATCAAAAAGAATTTTACATCTCATCAGTTTTTAAACTGCGCTATTTTTTCCAGTGACATATAAAATGCAATCACCACAATGTAGCAGAAGGAAGAAAATCATTAAATCATTTTCATATGTAGCCTCAAAATATTATTTCATCTCACTCTGTTGCTCAGGATTACTAGAAAAAATGCCTCCTTCAACAACATCACATAGATAACAATTACAGTTGAGAACAAATGAGGAAATGCATACTGTCTCTCTGAAGGAGAGCTTCAAAAAAATCTTTTCTTTGAAATGCAAAACAAGGTTTTAGTGAGAAAAATTCAGTTGAATCTTGAATCTGTTAGTGATCTGCAACTAAACTTATACATGCTGTGATTTCCCATATTTACATATATATATATTAATATATACATATTCATTTTATTGGTACTCATATATATTACGTTCATTTTTTCCCACTTCACAGTGAGAAGGACTTTCGTTTCTCAAGTGAAGCTCCGAAGAATTACATAGTAATCATCTGCTACTTCAAGCTCTTTCTATGTCTGATTTTCAATTGTATCTTTTATAATTATTCATTTATGTTGGTGCAAGACATAAGGATCTTCAAATGTGAAACTTCACACAGTGGAACTAACTGAAAAGCAATCAAGTGAAACAGAATTAGGTCCTTGTTAGTTTAGTTGTTTCTAATACATTTCAAGTCTGAATAAGGAAATTAAGTTAAAAGGAATTTTCATATGCAGCTTTTTTAAAGCTTACCGTTTTAAAGCTTGTGTGCTTCATTGTATTGTTACCTCAAGAGAACTTGTACTCATTTCCAACAACAATGTGAAATGAAGGAAATAAAAATAAAAGCCTAATATGATCCCAAAGTCTATAATTAGAGGATTTCTGTGTATAAGAAAAATGCTGTTAATCATTAAAAAAAATATTGAGGTGGTGTGTGTTTCTGCAGGGTTCAACATTTCTGTGACTTTCGTGTTTATAGATAAAAAGCTACTCCATTTAGTGAAATTTTGTCCAGTTCAGATTCCAGAGAGCTTGTCAATGTCATGTCTCCTAAGACTAAATTGCATTTATAAACTCATCTGTCAAATAAATAAAAGGTCACTCCTTGGTTTCCAGCCAGAAATTGCTTATAATTTAAAAGGAAGTCTCCAGATCTAGTAGGAGAATCATGCTGCATTCTGAAGAGACACAAGTGCATTACTAATTCTGTTGCTCAAGCTTATTTCACAAAAATTACAAAATTCAGTCTAGAGTTCAATGAATGAATCAGGCAAGTTCTTACTGCTTCTCCTTGGTTTACATTTTAGCAGACCTTTACTCCTTGAGGAGTGGTTTGCTGAAATCAGATGTATCCAGTGCACGTTTTTATCAAAGTTCTTTTCCTGCTAAGGTATCACATATCATGAAAGATGGCAGAAAAAGGTGGCTATATAAAGAAAATTTTGCTGACTCCCTTAAACACGTTTTCTTCCTCTTCTTTAGGCTTAGACTTCTTTCTCATGAAAATGGGTCAGCTCAGTTTATTTGAAAGAACTTAATTTCTTCAGAAAATGAGGTAGTATTTTGAAATATTTTCAGAAACATTCTTTAATTCTGTTACCTCAGGCTATGAATATTATAGTTGAAATCTAAAACTGTATCACAGATAAAAATATCAGAACGAAGTGAGCAAGTGAATATTCTAGTCTATTTTTTTGTTTGTTTTCCATACTTTCAGACTCAACTGATTTAGGAAGATATGGAAGCCTCAAGTAGAAAGGAAACTTTTGTTTACACTGTGTATCTGCAGTCGTTCTAGTCTCCTTACAAACTGCCTATGTTTAGACATCTACAATTGTGTTATCTGACTTCAGCTGTGTGGATGGAAAGATTAAGTTATCATTTGTGAGATATGGTTTGAGGTAATAGCTTTCATTGCTGTTTTTTCTCTTTGCCTTGATTGCCATATGTCCTCAAATCACTAATGCCTGGTGTAAAATCATCATGTGATCCCAAAGGCTATATAGCCATGTGAGTCATAAAGATGAAAAGTGTCTGCTCTTGCTGTCAGCTTTTGGTAACATTTCTAACCATTTGGAGTCTGTTTGTTTATTTCACTGTGGGCCCTCAAATCATTGTTGATAAAAATGCATAAACTGCCAGCTCAAGTTACATGCAGGTATCTGTACATCACGGGAAACACTCCACAACTTGAAGGATAATTCATTATGAGGAAGGCAGGCACAAAATCAGCAGAGGCATACCTAGCCCAGCAAATCAGAGTTACTGCAATTCCAGTATAATTCAGAATGTTTTCTGAGCTAGTTCAGCTTGTGAGCTTGGGCTGCTTGCAGCCCTAGAAGCCTTCAGTGATGACTGGGTTTTTGGAAGACCTATTAGCATGATCCCTGGCCCAGTGAAACAGCAAAACATCCTGAATCATTTCTACAGCGTGAACATTGACTGTGAAACTGAACTGAGATAATCAGGTTATTCCCCAGAGACTGTTTAAGAAGTACAAAATTTTTACTTACATCTTCTACAATTTTAAACTGAGCTTCTGTCATTTTTTATTGTGAAGTCTGAATTATGCTTAGATGAAAAAAATATTCCATACATTTGCCAAAGCTATGACTGGCCAGTTATTACTCCGTTGGTTTGTACTGTTTCATTTAATCTCTTTTTGATTTATTAAACTCTGACTAGTACTAGATAGGGTAAAATTTATAAAATATCAAACAACTTTTAAATAAGACAATTCAGGTAAGTTCAAACTCATTCATTTATTTATTTCTTCTTATTTCAGAAAACCCGAGGTAATCTATTTTTAAATAAATGTGTTCATCTCTTTTAAAATCCTGATTCTCTTCCTCATGCTTGTCAACATATACCATTTAGATTTCCCAGGATTCACATGAATAAAGAGCAATCTTCACTTCTGTCCCACAGAATTACTCAGTGGTTGAGGCTGAAAGGGATCTCTGTAGGTCATCCAATTTAATCATCCTGCTCAAAGCAGGGTCAGCTAGAGCAGGTTGCTCAGAACTATGTCCAGTTGAGTTTTGAATATCTCTCCTGACTCTCTGAGCAACCTCCTCCAGCATTTCATGGTCCTCACAGTAAAAGATTTTTCTTATGCGTAAATGGAATTTCATGTATTTCAATAATGCTCATCGTGGTGGGTTAACCTTCACTCTCTCTTAGGTTCCCACCAAGACACTCTCTCACTTCTCCTCTGTAGGACAGGAGGAGAAAATAAAATTTAAAAGCTCATAGGATCAGATAAGTACAGGGAGACAACTCACCAACTACCATCACAGGGAAAACAGATTCATCCTGGGGAAGATTGTTTAAATTTATTGCCAATTAAAACCAGAATATGATAATGAAAAACAAAAACAAAAATGCTCCCTCCCCACTTCTTCCCAGGCTTGACTTCAATCCTTCATTCCTAACTCTTCTGTCTCCTCCTCTCCCACTCCAGGCAGTGCATGGGAATGGGAAAGGAGAGTTCAATCAGTCCTTAACATTTCATAGAATCATAGAATCACAGAATCATAGAATGGCCTAGGCTGGAAGGCACCTTTGAGATCATTTAATCCAGCCTCCCTGTCATAGGCAGGGATGCCTCTCAACTAGATCAGGCGACACATTGATCTCCTCATGCTGTTCTCTTGCTCCAGCATGGGGTCACTCTTGCAGGACACAGTCCACTAACTGCTCCAGTGTTGGTACTTCGCACTGGGTACAGTCTTTCAGGAGTAGACTGCTCCAGCATGAGTCCTGCCTTGGGACAAAATTCTTGCCAGAAAACCTGCCCTTACATGGGCTTCTCTCCCTGGACCACAGCTCCTGCCAAGAGCCTGCTCCTGTGTGAGGTGTCCACAGGCTTCAGCTTCCTTCAGGGTGCATCCGCCTGTCTCAGCATGGGGTCCTCCATGGGCTGCAGTGTGGATATCTGCTCCACCACCGAGCCTCCATGGACTGCAGTGGGAAAGCCTGCATCACCATGGTCTTCTCTAAGAGCTGCAGGAAAACATCTGTTACGGTGTCTGGAACACCTCCTTCTTCTCTGACCTTTGCAGGGTTGCTTCTTTCACATTTTTCTCACTTGTGTCTCTCACAGATGCTGCCCAGCATTTTTACCCTTTCTCAGATATGTTATCACAAAGGCACCACTCAGCTTTGGCAAGTGATGGGTCCATTTTGGAGCTGGTTGGAATCAGCTCTCTCTGACATGGAGGCAGCCCCTGGTCTCTTCACACAGAGGCTACCCCTACAGCCCCCTGCTACCAAAACCTTTCCACACACCCAGACTCAACACACTCTTCTTAATGCAGGCCAGGAGACCACTGTCCTTTGCAACAAGAGCATGTTGTGAGCTCATGGACAACTTGTTGGCCACCAGGATGCCCAGATCCTTCTCTGCAAAGCTTCTTTCTCACCAGTCAGCCACACCATACTGATTCATGGGGCTATTTCTTCCCAGGTGGAAGACTACATGCACATCCCTTTGTTGAATTTCATGAGATTCATGCCTGCTTCAGTCTGTCCAGTTTCCTTTTTAATGGCAGCACAACCACCTGGTGTATTAGCCACTCCCCTCAGCATTCTATTATCTGCGAGAACTTTCCAGGAGTATAGTCGGTCCCATCACCCAGGCCATGAATGAAGATGTTAAACAGTATTGCCCCCAGTGTCAACCCCTGGGTTACACCAATAGGACTTGCCTCCACTTGAACTTTGTGCTATTGATCATAACCCTCTGAGTCCAACAGTTCAGTTAGTTTTCAGCCCACTCATCTAGCCCATGCTTCATCAGTTTGTCAATGAAGATGTTATGGGAGGCAGTGCTGAAATCCTTGCTAAAAATAGATAAAAAACCTCTACTGCTTTCCCCTTACCCACCAAGAAAATCATCATGCCACATAAGGCTAACAAGTTTGACAGGCATGTTTTTCTCTTCATAAATCTGTGATGTCTGCTCACAGTCACTTTCTTGTCCTTCACAAGTTTGGAAAAGGTTTCCAGGATTAGTTGCTCTGTCACTTTCCTTGCAATCAAGATGAGGCTGGTTGGCCTGTAGTTCTCCCCAACTTTCTTCTCACTCTTCTTGAATAAAGAAGTGACATTTGTTTTCTCCCAGTCCTCAGGAAATTCCTAGACCTTGCAGAGGCATCAGCCAACTCCCTGCTCGGTGTATCACATCAGGCCCCACAGGCGACTATTTACAGGTTGTGTAAATATTGCCTAATTTGATTCTCCTCCACCGAGGGTAATAATTCCTTGCTCCAGAGTCTTCCCACAGGTCTCAGAACTGTGACTGCTGAAGGCAAATCTCACCAGTAAAGACCAAGGCAAAGAAGACAATGAATACTTTGGTCTTTTCCACATCCTTTTAACCAGATCCCTTGCTCCAGGCAGCAGGAGGCCCACATCTTCCCTTAGCCTTTCTTTTGTTGTTTATCTATCAATACAAGCCTTTCTTGCTGCTATTCACATACCTCATCAGGTTTAATTTGAGATGTTCTTTGACTTTTCTTACCTCTTCCCTGCATGCTTGGGCTGTGTCTTTATATTGCTTCTGGGTTATCTGCCCTCATTTCCATCCCTTGTATGCTTCCTTCCTGTATTGTCCATCTGTGCAGACCTCCTGCTGCTTTGCATGATTTACTGCTTGGGGGCATGGGCTATTCCTGAGACTGGAGGAGCTGATCCTTTGAAAAACAACCAGCTCTCCTGGAGTCCCATTCTCTCTGGGGCCATTGTCCTGTGATTCTTCCAAGCAGATCACTGAAAAGACTAATGCTCTGCTCTGCCCCACTGAAGGCCAGGATTGTGATGCTGCTACTTGCCTTTTTCCATCCTTTCATGAGGAAGTCCTGAGATCACTTCTATTTCATGGTCACTGCCAAGTCTGCCCCTGACCTTCTCACCAGCAGCCAGCTCTTTTTACTTTGTTACCACCAGGTCCAGCAAAGGACCTCCCTTCATCAGCTCCTCAATCATCTGTGTCAAGGAAGTTGTCATCAGTCCACTCTAGAAATCTCCTGCATTGCTTCTGCCCTGTTGTGTTTTCCTTGCAGGAAATATCAGTGAAATTTCTGTCCTCCATAAGGAGTTTACAAAGAGGAGATTTCCTCCAGTTGTCTGAAGAAGGCTTGGTCAGGGGGTCTGTTGTAGACACCCACCACAACGTTCTGCCCACTAATCCTGGCCCCACTTTGCCAGGTTGATCCTGTGTCTTACAAGTATTCCTCAATCCTCAGAGGCTTCCATGGTCACAAAAAAAAAACCCCAGACAGATCCATCTTGTTGACACCAGCTGCATAAATGACTGAATGTGCAGGATCCATCTACTTCTCCACAAGCCCTCTCCCCTCAATCAAAAGACTGCGAAGAATATCCAACTTTCAATTAACAAATAAAGCACTACTAAAATGAAGGAGGCAGAGATACTGAGTTACAAAGCTGCAAACCCAATTTTAATAGAAAAGCTTTTGAGTTACACTCCTTGTAAATCAGAACCTGCCCCCTGAACAAACCAAAGAGAATTTCTATTTTTCGCTATTCTCATTCCTTTGTTGTGAATTTTCTTCTCGGACTGTGAACTTCTTATTGATTTTTTACTATCTGCACCACTCATTCAATAAGCTTATCACTAAACTTGGCCCTAAAATATGCTCAAAGCAAATGATAAAGTGCAGTATTCATTCTCCTTCAGTAATGACTAAGTTCTCCCCTATTTCAGAGGAGTCCTTATGGAAAAAAATAGACTCTAGAGAATGTTGGAAAATAGTTTTTAGCATAATATTTATTATCACAAGTACATGTTCAAAGGATGAAGGAAACAATTTGCATGGCTATATTCTTGCAAATAATAGTTCAATAGTTAAGGTTTACTGGTTCTTCTAAGGGTTTAGAAGGTGGAAATGCAGGAGTCTGTCTTAACATAAGTAAGTAAGTTCTCCATGTCATGAAATACGCTTGAAGCATCCCCTTATAACCTAAACCAGAAAAATCAAGGGAAGACCAAAATTTCCTTACAAGGATCCTCTAGGACCACATGGTGGACAATAGATGTACTGTCTCCCATGGGAAAGGAAAAAAAGAAAAAAAAAGGAAAAAAAAAACTCACCACTAGCACATAGACAGACCTTTAACTTTAGAAACTCCCCCTAACTTGCATGTGTCTGTGGATTTTTTACCTCCACACACTCACTCGTAAGGTCCCTGTGGTATTCTATGATTTAGACTTTTTGTATTTTTTTGTAGAGTATTCCTAGGCTCTAGTGTTTCAGTGTATCACTGTATATTTCAAACAAGATACTCTTTCAAAATCCATAATGTATGTAAAGATTTTTATAAATTGGAAATAGCATCAAAAGTATCAAGATACTAAACTCTTTCTCAGTGACCATTTTTAGATATTTGACGGCATCACAGAGAGTGAATGATCTGTATTTCTTAAAAAGAACTACTTATGACTCAGTTTATCTGTTTGAAAAAATGGGATTTGATTGAAAGGAGTTATAAAAAAAGAAACAAGCCAGAAATAAACCATGTCAGAGAGAAAAATTCAGAAGCCTAAGAAACTCTAAGAGATTGAAAGGGTGAAAAATTCTTACATGAGTTTTACTAGCAGGGAGATCAACTGATGTCTCCAAAGCCAGAGATTAATGCTAGAAAGCAAGAAAGTGGAAAAACAAAACAAAACAAAACAAAACAAACAACCCAAAGCAAACTCCCTACTAAATGGTTAAAATTCCAGCTTACAGGTACAGCGAAGAGAAGATTTTGAGATAAGGGTACTGATAAAAATGAAGCAAGGAGCAGAGGAGTGGGAGCTACAAGTCACTTGAGACACAGATTCACTTTGGCTTGGATAGAGCTTGGAGGAGGTATAGATGAGATGCAAAGATCTCTGAGATATGTACATGACAGGTATAACCCCATCCTGTTGTCTGTATTCCTTTGGGTGAATAAATAGAACATCCATTTAGAACAAAGCAATCTGTATCACTTTTAATTAGCTCATAGGGTTTAGGAAAGATATTTTTTAAAGATGGTAATTGCTGTTAGTAGGCAGATATGGCTATTATGTGAGAAGATGGAGGAAGGTAGTGATATTTCACATTCTTTCTATGCAGTCCTGATGTGAGAAATATTAGTGAGTTTGCAGAGATGTCCTCCAGACTCAATTCATCTAGAAAAAGGTACAGAGTGGGCTCTAAGTGCTAGGTAGAACTAGGGAGAATAAGTTTTTCTGTAGATTACATGAAATGTCTTACTTGTCTCTGTTTCTAAAAAGTTTTAGAACTCTAAGAATCAGCTATTTAGTATGCTTGATAAAATGTCTTTTATCTACAGGAAAAACTTTTTATATAGTTATTTTTAGCAGTTCTTGTTGTTTAGTAGCTTCAGAGTTCAATAAAGACCTTACTAGGCAAGAAAACTTCTATAGGTGAATTCTACGGAAATTGCCTATATTTGGTTTTTTGAAAGATTAATTCTGACTTATTTTCATGAGCATTCTTGGTTTCTTGAACATGCTTTCATCTACAGATGCTACTTGAAATTCTTTATGAGCTATTTATTATGAGAACCAACCCTTCTATCCAGGCTTTCCTGTTGGACACAAAGAAGGAGTTTAAATTTACTTATGTACATGTGCAAATTTATATTTAAAAAACAAAAATATATGAATTCTTAAAACTAGGTGAAGATTACCATTGTGAGGAATTCAGGAAGGCTTTTCTGCATAGTATTTGTGTTTATTTGATATTCTTCTACTAATAAGCTTCAGTATTAGCAACAAATTACTCCAAAGTATCAGTGAAATGAGTTCTGCTTCTGCCTTGATGTTGTAGGGGCAACCTCACTTTAAGGAAGCTAAGAAGAGCTAAGCAGAGACAAGAAGTCCCATAACAACCTCTGTTTAGGTAATTGTGTTGGGTTTGCCTGGCCAGATTTCGGTGGCAGAGGGGCTGTAGGGGTGGCTTCTGCAAATTTCCCCTAAGTCTGATAGAGCTGGCTCCAAAGACGAAACCACCACTGGCCAAGGCTGACTTTATCAGTAATGATAGGAGAGGAACGCCTCTTTGAAAACATATTTAAGAAGCAGGGAGAAAAGATCTGCACCACAACAGCTGGCAGAGAGAGAGGGGAGTGAGAATATGTAAAGACATCAAGGTCAGTGAAGAGGGGGGGAGGATGTGCTCCAGGCACCGGAGCAGAAATTCCACTGGGTTGTGATGAAGACCATGGTGAATCAGGCGGTCCCTGCAGCGCATGGAGGTGATGGGGTGTAGATGTCCATCTACGGCCCACAGAGGACCCCACGCCGGAGTGGGTGGATGCTGAAGGGGGCTGTGACCCTGTGGGAAGCCCACACGGGAGCAGGTTGCTGCCAGAACCTGTCACCTATGGAGAGAGAGGAACTCACACCAGAGCAGGTTGGCTGACGGACTTTTGTGACACCGCTGGGGACTCATGCTGGAGCAGTTTCCCCTGAAGGACTGCACCCCATGGAGAGAGACTCAAGTTGGGGCAGTTTGTCAAGAACTGCCTCTCATGAGAGGACTCACATTGGAGAAAGTGTGTGAAGATCTTGTCCCATGAGAGGGACGCCACAATGGCCCAGGAGAAGAGTGAGGAGTCCTCCCCTCGGAGGAAGAAGGAATGGTGGAGACAACATCGGACGAAGTGACTGCAATCCCCATTCCCTGTCCCCCTGCACCGCTCTGGGGGAGTAGGTGGATGAATTGGGATTGATGTTAAGACGAGGAAGAAGGGTGGGGTGAGGGGAAGGTGTTATTTTAAGATCTGCTTCTATTTCTCATTATTCATGTCTGATTTTTATTGTTAAATAAATTTAACTAATTTCCCCAAAATTGAGTCTGGTTTACCCAGGATGGTAACTGTGAGTGATCTCCCTGTCCTTATCTGAAAACATGGGCCCTTCATTACATTTTCTCCCCCTGTCTAGCAGAGAAGGGGGAGTGACAGAGTGGCTGTGTGGGCATCTGGTCACCAGACAGGGTCAAACAACTACAGTAATCATTACTACACCTCCTACTGGCTTTCCTAACTTCAAAGGAAATACTTCTATCAAAACTTAACAAGGATTCTTTTGGGCTGGTCAATGACTTCATTACATGTAGACATGGAAATCTAAGAGTTACAGATATGTGACCTCTTCATTGCAGTACTGAACTTAATTTAACAAGTGTATTGCCGAAAAAAGAGTGTTTTGGATAAACAGCTTTAGCATGTACTGGTAGTACAGAGGGTTTAGGGCCTAAGATTAAGACTTCTCAAGGCCCAGAAACTTCAGCTGAATAACATGGAAGATTAATGTTCACCATCTTTGGAAAAAAAAGACTTTTATAGCGGCTGGCAAGGAAAGTGCTGCTCTACTTGTTAGGAATTTGCAGCTCTGTCAGTGTCCAGGGATACTCACACATGAATACAAATTTGTGTAGGATCAGTTAAAACCTTCAGGGAAAAAAAAAAAAAGAAAAAAAAAAGAAAAAATAAAAACAAACCCCAGAAATGAAGCAGAATCAATATTTTTGTGATCTTACAAGCTTTTTGATGGCTATTCTTCTGAGTATATAATTAATTATTTGTAGTACTGTAGTCTCCAAAATCTTTCTAAGGCGTTATGAAAGAAAGAGCCCATTGTGTCAGGAGCAGTCAAATTCAAAATAAAATGCAGCCACCACTCCAGAGAATTTTCTGCTACAAAGATTAGATCAATAACCTTTAATCTACTTCTCTTACCTTCATAACTCTGTTCAAAACACAGGAAGAGGAATTATGTACTTACAGTACCAGAATTAAACCAGCTGAGCTAGTGTCCTGCAGCATGCCAATCGTTTTCTCCTGACAAAGAAATAACCTATTGCTGGAGTGTCACCTGTGATGCTGGAAACTACTACAAAATGAGGCCCTGAATATAACACATCACAGAGGACAGAAGGAGTCATCCAGAAAAGGATACTTGTGAAAAGGCAGATGAACCTCACAAGAGGTCATCACCTTCACCTCTTCTGATGAACTTTCCTCCTCAATCCATTTTAGCCTTGGATAACTTGTTCCATTCCCCACTGAACTTAAAAAAGATCCAGCTGGTGTTAAAAGAGAAATGTGAATTGTTCAGTTACTTGAAAGTCCTGAAGTGGCAATGGCCACTGTTGGTGTAAGGAGAAAGAATTTTTTTTTTCACTGACTATTTCTATAGGAAAAATTTTTAGATGAAGTCTTTTAAAATTCATCAACCAACAAAATGCTAATACTGTGAGTTCTCTATATGATCTTTCCAGATCACCTGAGATCTTCCCTGAACAGTGCCAGAAAAGAATCACTAAATAGTGTATCCCCTTTCTCAAGCAAAAACAGAATCACATCTCAGATTATTTGATATTAATTCTCTCTCCTAGTTATCTGTACATAATGAAGATAGTGGAATTGAACATGGTAACAGCATTTCACTTCCCCTGGATTTTTCACTTAGCTCCAGCATTTTCCTTTGGTGAGCTAAACTGATAAATCCCATGATTTTCAAGGAGGCTATAAAAGTCTATGAAGATTTCATTAAGATTGAGAGTAATCTTTCCATTGATCTTAATGGAAAACAGATTATGTAGAGAAGCAGGTTACACAGTTTTGCAGGATGGATCATACTTTCCATGCACATAAAATATCACACTGTTGGAAAAATTCTTCAACACTAGAGGACATATGGTCTGGAAACGTATTTGACTTTCCAGAGACAAGTGGTGGCAGAGACAGTTCATATGTGGCCAGCTACAATCACAACTCTAAATTTACGGTTAGCCTTTGCAGCATGATTTTTCTTGCCTATTATTCCTGTGATAATCTACCCTTAATTCCATGTATCTGAATATTTCAAGGGTCCTTAAACATTTTGAATGATCAGGATTTGTGGGAATCCT
>NW_009696169.1:56279-60921 GCF_000703405.1 Apaloderma vittatum | reverse complement strand
AAAATATGACCAGATTTTAGTAAAACAAACTGTTCTGATATGTGAGGACGTTGCTGAATACCTGGAAAATAAAACTGGAGTAGACTTAGGTAAAAACAAGTTGTTCTGAACAAGCCACACAGGATAATAGCTGACGAATTCATTAGAAAGATCAGATTGGGAAACTGCCTGGACACGTATGTGAACAGACATGACTAAGATAGTGGCAAGGATGAATGTGTCAAGAAAAACATAAATAACCCTGTTTGGCTTTATAGTTCAGGTACATAAAACTGTATATAAGCAGTTCTTGGGGACTCACACACTCTGTCTCACACTCTCTCACACACACGCACAACTTCGCTTCTGCTTTTGCTCCTGCTTCTACTTTGACAATAAAAATCTTGCTTTCAACTCGGACCAGAGGCTGCCGTCTCCTTCATCGTCACAAGGATTGGACATAGGGAGTTTCACAGGTTTTAAGTCCAAAGATGATGACTGGATACAGCTTTGATCTTTCCTTAAGTGTAAACCTCTAATTTTCATGTAGTTATTACAGACCTTAATAACATGACTTCATTATATCAGTTCCTCAGAAGTTCTTTCCAATATGCATCCACTCTTTCTATGAAAAACTTCTGCTTATCCTTTCCTTTGGATTTTCCTGTTCATCTCCAGTATGAAATTGCCTACCTATCTTCCTTCCTGTGCCCAGGAGAGGAGTGCCAAGCACACCATCCATGGTGAGTTCTGCTGTGGTCTACTAGCATCAATTATAAAATGTAAATCACTGTCTGAGTGTGCGGGTTACTTCCGATACCAGCACTGCAGTCTTTTGGAGGGTTAACTGAAGCCAAAGGAACCTAATTTAACTCAACCAGATTGTGGGTGTGCTCATTTCCTAGTGCTTAGCATTCTCACTTGGGCTATTTCAGTCAATACAAGGCTGCATTCAGGGTTTCTTGAGATCAGACCAGTTCTGGAGAAGTCAAATGCTTGGCTGCAGTGTCAGCCTTTGAAATTGAAAGTGCGAGGGAAACTACAGGGAGTCTCTCCTGCAGTGAGAGCAGCAAAACAGCCTTGCTCTGTATGTCCTGTCATTTGGCTATTGTTTCTTTTGTTCTCCTTTTCGTGGCCCTAGTCCTACCCACCTTCTCAGAGACAACTAGCTTGAAGTTAAAGAGTTTTTTCTTTTCAGGACCAACAGGCTTGGGCATAGGCTTTCTTAGCAGAGTGAGATAATAGTCTTGCTTTGCAACACAGTGATGTGTTTTCCATATCAAAATGTGTGAGGGGGTTAATTTTTTATTTTTCTCGAGACTGTGTTAAGACAGTACCTAAAGATAAGGTAGAATTATCAAAATTTAACCAAAATTATTAGGATAATGTGTAGATTCGTTACTTTATGGAAATGAATATATTCTGAGACTGAATGCATCTAAAAATCATAAGTATACTGACATATTGGGAAGAATTATTCTTAAGCTTAATGACTCATGAGTATATCTGTGTGTTGGTATTTGAACTCAGATTTATTTATCATTCACTGGAGTTAAATTTTCCGTTACCTTTGTAACGACCAACAATAAACAGTCATGAAGTGAAAAGCCACTACAATACCTCTAACCTGATATTTTAGAAAGGGCAGCCCTACAGCAAACTAGACAAGTAAAAAAAATTATAAACCATACTAGTATGGATTATTGAATGATAGTGATTCAAAAAGTTCATTGCAAAAAAGTCATATTGATTTGCTGAAAATCTTGATGAGTTTTACTACTTATGCTGAATTTCTTAAAAAGTCTATATTCCTCAGGAAAAAAAAATGGGGAGGATATCTTAAAGTAGATTTGAAACTTTTTTATCTACAAAATGAAAGGTTTGCTTTGTGCTTGGAAACTAAGCACCAGTATGGTAGTTTTTGTGTTCATAAATATGACACGAAGAGATTGAGACTAACATTAATGTAATTCAGAAGAAGCAGCATGAATAAAAAATGAGAATTAAAAAATGGAAATATATTCTACCTAAACTCACTAATAATATGGTTTTGCTTTTATAATTCTGCTTTAGAAAAGATTAAGAGCATAATTCACCTCTGTAACTGAACAGAACTCTGTACAGAAAACAAGGCAGAAGAACAAACTAAAATTAATATCTCATCTGTGGAGGGAGTGCTAGAGGCTAAAGAGTGTATTTTGTGACTCTTTTGGCCCTGGAACTTCTCTAAAATTCAGGAATAAGCAGGAGATGGAATGCCCAAGGAAGTCAGCAAGGCAGAGTCACAGCCATTTTGCCTTTGCTCCTCCAAATGGGAACGTTTCAAAGGCGGTCACCCTCACAAACCCTGTTTCCAAACTCAGTGTGAAGATATCACAACATAGGGAGCCCCAGAGTAAGAGGTTTTAATCTGAGTCATATGTGAGCCAACAACAGATACTTAGAAAGGCATAATGTTTATTACATTTTGCAGCTGCCAAGACCTTAAAAAAAGACTTTGCTTCTGTACCTGAAGTAAAAGCATCTTGAAAGTGAACTTGACCTTAGAATAATACAGGAGACCCAATTAGCAAGGTATAAGCAACTTGTTCTTACATGGCAATTATAAAACTTCTGCATGTCAGTTCATGACCACATGTGCCCCTTTTGCCAAACGAGAGAAATAAGTATTTTCAGGAGATGACACATTTAATTTTAAGAAGGATAAGTGATATACATATACTGCCTTTTGAGGGTGACATTTTTTCTCTCCATTGATCACTAAGTTGACCCAGGATAAACTAGATTATGTTTTGATGTCTGCTTTGTAGATAAGTTGAGAAGAAATATTTCTCAGGTTAGTTTTCTGCCATTTCTGAAATAAAAGTTCCAGTCCCTCCAATCACAGAGAAGTCATGAGAAATACTTTTCTTTAAGACTTATATTTCTCTTTCCTGGCAATATTCTTTCCCTTCATCAACCACATCACATAAATTACAAAACAAAATAATGAAAACATTTTAAAATAATTGAAAACAAAGAAACATCTTTCACCTAGAGACCACAATTTTCTCAGCAATGTTGAAAAGTCTCTCCCCATATTTTTCTTCCACAAGCACATCAATAGTTTCAGAAGATCAGCTATGGCAGTCATAAGATATTGCATTTGTTTCCTTCATATTTTTGAGAAAACATAAAGGATTCTTTTAATGGTGGTGTGTCTTCATTTTCTCACCAAAAAAAATGTGTTAAGAAACAGCAAGTTCCGTTGAATAGATTATTCTTTTACAATTATCATGCGTTCACTAAAAAATCCATTTTTAAAGAAAAGTATGATTTCCAAAACAAGGAAACGTGCAATATGTACTATGTACATATGTACTATATGCATGAAGATTTACACTTGAGACAGAGATGTATCAAAACAAAATAAAACAAACAAACAAACAAATCCGTTTCTTCCCATTCGTTATTTGAAGAACCTGAGGGTTTCATTTCTGAGGCAGACTACCAGACCTTATTCATTTCCTGTGGTGATGTACTGGGGTTGTGTGGTCAGGTTTGGGTAACTGGGGAGCGGGCTACATGGGGGCTTCTG
Source organism: Apaloderma vittatum (assembly GCF_000703405.1). NCBI lineage: Eukaryota > Metazoa > Chordata > Aves > Trogoniformes > Trogonidae > Apaloderma > Apaloderma vittatum. The sequence continues at coordinate 57,365 of NW_009696169.1, read as the reverse complement.
TAAGAAGCTACTAGAAGCTTCCCCTATGTCCAGTAGAGCCAATGACAGCCAGCTCCAGAATGGACCTGCCACTGACAAAGGCTGAGCTCATCAGCAATGGTGGTAACACCTCTGTGATAACGTATTTAAGAAAGAGGGTAAAGTCACTCCTCAATTGCAAGCCAAGAGGAGTATTAACATGTGAGAGAAGCAGCTCTGCAGACACCAAGGTCAGTGAAGAAGGAGGGGGAGGAGGGGCTCCAGGGGCCCAAGGAACAATTCCCCTACAACCCATGGTAAAGACCATGGTGAGGCAGGCTGTCCCCCTGCAGTCTATGGAGGTTAACAGAGGAGCTGATGTCCACCAGCAGCCCATGGAGGACCCCACACCAGAGTAGGTGGATGCCAGAAGGAGGCTGTGACCACATCAGAAGCCTGTGATGGAGCAGGCTCCTGGTAGGATCTGTGGCTCCGTGTAGACACGAACTTGTGCCGGAGCAGATTTTCTGGCAGGACTTGTGACCCTGTGGGACACATACGCTGGAGCAGTCTGTTCCTGAAGGACTGCACCTCCTGGAAGGGAGCCACACTGTAGCAGTTCTTGACGGACTGTCTCCCATGGGAAGGACTCACATTGGGGAAGTTCTTGAAGAACAGTCTAATGTGGGAGGGATCCCACACTGAACCAGGGGAAGAGAGTGAGAAGTCATCCCACTGAGGAAGAAGGAGCAGCAGAGTCAATATCCAATGAACAGACCTCAACTCCCATTCCCCACCCTCCTCTGCTGCTCAGCGGGAGGAGGTAGAGAAATCAGGAACAAACCTAAGCCCAGGAAGAAGGGACAGGTGGTGGGAAAGTGTTTTTTTTAAGATTTTATTTTATTTCTAATTGCCTTTCTCTCTAGTACAGCCCAGCACCCTGTCCAGCTGAATGCTGGGGAAATGTTTAACAGAGAAATCTTTACTGGAATCTTTGGCATATATAACATATAGCTACTCTAGTAGTTTAGTTGTTTATATTTTGAAATGCACTGTCTTACTTCCTGTCTCTAGAGGATTTGTTTTCTCTATGTTCGAAAAATTCTGCCTTTTTATATGATTCTCTTC
>NW_009696169.1:8463-56248 GCF_000703405.1 Apaloderma vittatum | reverse complement strand
TTACCACAAAGAACACTAAAACATGTTCTTGAAAACACCAGTTTGTTCTACCTCAGTGGATTATTTGGTTCCTTCTTTGAAACTCACAGGCTAAGCCATGGACAAAACACAATCGAGCAGCTTAACAAGGCCACTGATGTTTCCAGAAGTTCCACTCTAATAACCTTCTAGTGAAGACAGTGTGAATCATATCAGCCTTATAACATCTTTGGACTTTACAGTCTATATAAAGGGGAAAGAAGCAACATATCAGTCTAATACAGAACCTTTAATTTTAAATATTTTTTTTAAAAATGATGGATCAATGATACGAATGTATTAGAAGAAAATAAACGGCAGACAAAGAACTTCAGAGATACCAGGAAATTAGGTTAGTAGCATTTTGATATGACATTTTAAAAATATTTTAAAAATCTAAGAATATTAAAGCTGAATCACATTGAGATCTAAACATTTAAAAATCCACCTTTTTATTTTTTAATGGCTATTGTGTTTGCATTATGAAAAAAACAGATGAGGTAGTGATGTGCTTTTGCCTCATGCCTCATTACACAGCTAAGGTGTGCATAAATCTGCACTAGTTGATGATCTGCCTGGCCTTGCCCTGACTACTTAAATGAAGGTTTATTGGGGAAACCAGCAATAAAGACTAAACTGCATCTCTGAAGCTGTCCTGTAATGCATGACATTACAGGAAAAGGATCTCAGAGTATTTTTATGTATGGCTTCTTTTAGCCCTGTAAGAAAAAAAAAAAAGTAGAAAAGTGATAAAACAGCAATGTTTAAAATAAGAAATAAACGAATGTATATACACAATGCCTTAAAATTTCCAGCAGTGCTACAAAGGTTCTGCCATGTGAACAGTGCCATCTAATGGGGGTTTTTTTCAGATTAGTTGGCACAAGGTTTCAGGAAGCTGACTTGAGCAGCATGCCCATGTTGTGGCAGAGCAGCTAAGTATATTAGGAATATGAACAATACATTTTTTGGTAGAATCCTACGTTGTCATAATTTAGACAAATTACATTTTTGATGTAATCTTACCATTTAGGCACTGCTCTTATTTTCATATGTAACATTTAAATGACTCCAACATGAAACAGCTATTTATTTTAAAAATAAACTGCAACCATTTCAATATAGAAGCCATAAAAATAAAAATATTTTTGAAAGAGTAAATAATATTTTTTTGTCTAGAGATTGAGGAACAAAAGGTCAGAATGGAAAATAGAGGAGGTATTGACAAAGCAGGAAAACAGGGAGAAAACTCTGAGTTATAGTGTTTTATCCCAATCTTAGCTAAATGTAAAAATTCACCAACAATAACCAAAGACCTCTTATGTCTTCTCTCAATCTCTAGCTTCTTATTCTATCGTCCATTAGCTCTGATATACATATAACGGTGGGTTTACTCCATGATTTTTTTCAAGTTGATTTTAACTATGCAGCAATATTTTCAGTGCAGTGATCTTTATGGAGTTTAATATTGATAAATAACCTTTATATACAGAAAAAATTCCATGAAAGGACTCTTTCTCTCCTGCACTAAGATGGTTTAGAATAAATATAACAAGAATCTTCATATGGAGCATTAGGCCAGCTCATAGAATCCAGTATTCCTGACACAGAACTTTGTAAAAATCTATAGAGATGATAACATACTCTTAAGCTATATAGCACTTTTTTTCCTCAAGGGAAAAAAAAAACACAACAAAACAGTAGTCACAAAGAAAACCAAGGATGATCGCTGTAATAAACCTACAGGCCATGTTTTATGAAACCATAAATACAAGCTTCAGCCACAAAATAAGCTAACTTTCTTTAGCCTACTCAGCAAACAGATACATTTCGACACCCTAAAAAATATCTCTGAGCTTCTAATTAAAAAAATTTCCAGCCATAACCTGTGCAGTTCAGGTAATTCAGCGAATGTCTAATAATGATGTGTACTCGATGCTACTCATACCTGCATTGCAATAGCTGGAGGAACATTCACAGCATTTAATGAATTGTAATTATGGATGACCTTGGTCTTGAGGACTTGAGCTGTGCATACTTTGTGCATGAATTGTAAGACAAAAATTCCATCATAGCATTTCTATTTAAGGGCCTCCTGTGCTCTGCTCTCCTCACAATGCAGATCTGCCACTAATGGTAGAGGATTCTGGAAAAATATATACATATTTAAAAAAAAAAAATCAGATTTGTTCCATATCTGCCATACCATAGAAAAGAAGGCCTAGAAGATATTTTAAGAGACCAGAAATTATAGAGGCAGACCATTCTCTAAACTTAGAGTACAAAAATTCAGAGAAGTACGTTCCACAACCTTACAGTGTTGTACCATTCTCAAACTAGGAATAATATTTCTCTTACTAAATATAAAGCTGTTTTTTCCTTCAAATTAAACTGATGTCATACTCTTCTTCTTTATATTTGCATATTAGATACAGGGAACAACTGACCGTTTCCTAATAATTACAGTCTTAAACATCCAAGAGATCAAATTGTGCAGACCTCCCCCCCAGCTCATGCTTCCCAAACCTTTCAATATTTTTTACTTCTCTTCTCTGAATTCTGCCTAAACTGTTGATATCGTCTTTAATACACAGTGCCCAAAGTGGAACTATCACTCTGTCTGAGGTCTCTCCCATTCTAGTTAAAGTGCAATAATGAATTTCTTCCCATTGTTTACGTGCAGTGCTGCTGCTAACGCATCCCAGAGTGAGAATTTTCTGATTTGCAGCACATGGTATGGATGACTCTTTTTTTTTTTTTTTTTTTAAATTTGTGTTCAAGTATGATTTCAAAATTATTTTCTCCAGCACTGCTGCCAATCCAGGTTTTCCTCAGGCTAGGGGCTCCCCTCAGGGCAGCAGTCAGCAAGTCAGCAAGACAGGGTCAGGCTCAGGATCAGCCCTGGTAAGGCCGGGCAGAGACATAGTACCAAGGGCCAGGACCGAGGGCCTTGGCTCCAGGGCAGCAGCTCAGGGCGGGAGGGGGAACACCCCCACTTTTCTCCCATTTCTCCCAGCTCCTTCTCCTCCCACTCTTCCCCAGCAGTCTGGTTAAAAGCCTCAGATCCATGTCATATTAGAGCTGGCCTTGTGTGCACGGTGCAAAACCCTTTTGGGGGCGGGGGGGGCAAGTGGTGTAGTTGGCCCCGGCGACAGTGTTGATCAGAGATGGAGTTTGAGACAAAGTCACTCGGAATACCACCTGAAACTAACTCCTGCTTTGACCGAAAGTAACCAAAATCATCTTTTTTTTCTCCATTTTTTTGACCATGTTGTGTGCTAACTTCATGGTAATATCGTCACTCTAATGATATTTTGGTTCATCACCATGACTCTTTTTTTTTTTTTTTGTCAAAAAGAAACTATATGAAGAACCTCAGTATGCAGGAATAGGACATATCTTGTTTCCCCTCTCTTGAACGAGCAGGTTGTGGTCACAAAGAAAGAGGCTTGCCATGGTTTACAGCTAGAAATTCAAGGAGTTTTAACCAGTTTAATAGGTTTCAGCTGCTCAGAAGGTGATGGTTTAGCCGGTTGCTCTAGAATCTTGTTGGGAATTAGAGCTTGACAAGCAGTTCTGTGATGGGTATGCAGTCAGGTAGATCTCAAGATAAAAGGTTCTCCTGAAGCAAGTGTTGCTAAAATTTGGGAGTGACTCAGCTGGGTGAGTCGTTTTGCCGTTAGGCATCAGCATCTCGTGAGTCAAGCAAATGAATTGTAATGACGCATTTTGAAAACCCAGGCACTGGGCAACGACTGTGTGGTTTGCAACTGCATCATTGTCAACTACAGAGATAATATAAAGCTTGAATTCAAAAATACTAATTTTTAATTTTAATAGTAGTAAGTCACTGGAGATGAGTCAGTGAAGTGATCAATATGCAAATAATTTGGATAACTAAGAAGAGAAATCTTGTTTTGATGCCCAGATTCTTTACTCACAACCCTGCCATCCTCCATGCTTTTCTACTAATCTTCATCATTTTTTTCAGGCACTCCCTGTGACCTCTGCGACCTTTACCCCTCATTTTAAAATTCATATATCAGTCCTCTATCACAATGTTGTTCCTTTTCCCTCTCTTTATTCTCAGAAGGCTTTTACCCATCTCTGTTGTGGAAGCACTGTTTTGCCCTTGCCTGTACTTACATGAACAGAGATTATTTTGTGAAGTCATACGCCCTGGAACCTCCAAACACTTGCAAGAAATGTTTAATCTGGATTCTCCGTCAAAATAGGAAAACAAAACCTATAAATAAATGTTTCACACAATTTTCTGAGAATCTTCTTCCCTTAGGAAAATACCGTGATGTAAAGCAGTCTTGTATGTCTTGAGTAATGCTGCCATCTCGTGTCCTTTGGAGAAATTAAAACCCATTTCATTTAAACAGATGCAGTCTTCCATCTCCCTGACCGATTTAAGACCTATTTAGCTTTTTCCTAGACTCAATTACTCCAGAGCAGACATTCAGCGAAGTGTGTAAAGAGTTAGCTACAAAACTGTCATTTAATATTATATTCTGGTTGCATGTGATGAATTTAGAGTTTGTGCCAATAGCAGTTACTAGAAATATTTTTGCAGGTTTTTTTTTTCCTCCCATAAAGGAATATATATTGACAAAAATAAAATAAAATAAATAAACAATTTTCCTTTTTACAGGTATATGAACATCTTTACTCTGACTCTTTGAGTATACTTGGTTTTCTTGACTATCTCTCTTTCCTAGCATCAGTTTATATGAGAAAGGATTTTTTTCTTATAATCTGTGAAAAGAAATGAAATTACAGACAGATAAACACCATCAATTTCAGGGGATCAAGACCCGACCTGTCTCAAAAGATATGAAATTATTACAAACATATATTTTTATTTCAGAATAAATCTAAGGCATGAGTGTTCCAACTTTTTCATAGTAAAAAATCTGTCTTAACAATTCATGAATCATATTCTTTTTCTCCCAGAATAGCTTCATTTGTGTCTACACTTGAAGCTAAAATCCTGAACAAATATCTCTCAGGAGTCTTTCAATGACATCTGCTTTTCTTCATTGATTTTATACATTGATAAATATTAGCTTTAAGAGAACCTGGTCCTAAAACTTGAAATGCCTTACTTCAGCAAAATCCCTGTTAGACTGTTTTTACCACTAATGTAGAGACTCTAGTGTAGATTAAGAAGAGCATTTGCCTACCTATCAGTGCTGTATTGCCTGCAATTTTTTTATGTCAGTGCATGGGTCAACAGGCAGACAGTTTGGAGGACCAAAGAGATGGAAATGCTGAACCTCTTCTTGGCCACAAACTGGTTGAAAGACCATAAAAAAATTACAACTCTGAATGACTATGAAAAGCCTGAGCAGAATCTACTCATTTTCCTCCTAAGAAGTTATAATTTTTTCATTCCAAAACTTTCTCATCACTAAGAATATTATTGGTCTTCCTCCATTGTTTCTGTGATTACTTCTCTAGAAATCCAATCTTTACTCCAACTGGTGCATTAGTAAACAACATAGATATTGCCAGTGCAGCTGCTTGTCATCAAAAAGTCATCTTCCCTAATTCATACAGCTCTGAAATGGAAAGGGAATCTGTTTTCTAAAAGCCTTGTTCCCATACATTTCTGCAATGTAAATTGAACAGTTTTATAGAATTATACTGAAGGTTACCATAGCTATAAGCCTAACTATTTTAGATACTTTCAGACCTAGTCATAATACTGTGAATCATTACGACTGTGCTAAACAGCTCCTAGAAAATAACAAGGATAAAATTGTTCAGTGCATTTAATATTCAGATATATTGTTTTATTCCTTCCTTCCTGACAATCATCAAAACAAAACAGCATTAGGAGCTGTTCAGAGAAAATGGGTTGGGGAAATGGCTATTTCTATACTTAAATCCACCATCTTATCCACCATGCTGGGAATCAGCTGCCAAGTGAGGAAATCGTGACAGGCTCAGACAGAGGACTGGATGAAAGGGATGAAAAAGTTCTCAACTACATAAAACATAGTAAAACCTTTGATGTGATGCCCTATTGAAAAGTTGTTCATTTAACTGAGAACACTGAGATTAGTAGATGAATTAGTAAATTAGTTGAGGTCAGTTAATTAAATTCACAAATTAACTAAAGGACCAAGCAAAGTGCAGGGGACATGTTACACAGAAAGGGAAGTTTCATCAGTCAGATTGAACGTACGTGAAAAATAGATTCTTCCAGATCATTCTGAAAATTGATTTTTTTAACATTTTGGTTGTAGGAGGCTCACACTAAAAGTTGGGACCTATAGACAGAACCTGAACAAGATGTAAAGGTTGAAGATATTCAATACTGGTGTATGAAAGGCTGGACTAGTGAAATGGGAGGAAGTATAGAAGTAAGAAATGTTAGATCATGCATTTAGAGACCCATACAAGAAACCTGATATTGTAAAATAAAATTTTAGCAGCCTAACATGACAGAGGAAGAAATACAGTTATATTTCCCTGGATCCTATGAGTTGCCAGTGTAGTATAGGCAAAGCAAATGTATGCCTTTTCGGCTAAGAATCTACTAGTTCTGCTATCCTACTGAAAACTTGAGGTACCATACATAATTCTGATGTATCCGTTGAGGAGAGGTGAAGAAAATTTCAAATAGATATAGATATGTGGGCTTAGGAAGACAAGGAAAGAAGCCCAAAGGCAGAGGCTTACTTAGTTTAGTGAAACAAAGGCTGGGAAATTAACAATGCCAAGGTCGTGGGTTAGATTCCTGTTCAGTTCCCATGTGTTGCCTGATCTAGTCAAGAGGTGGCATCCCTGGAGACAGGGAGGCTGGATTGAAATGATCTCTAAGGTCCCTTCCAGCCTAGGCCATTCTATGATTCTATGGTCCTTTACTGCTTCCACTAGGAAAAAAAAAAAACAACAAAAAACAATGAGAACTTAAGTGCCTTTTCTTGTGATTAAAACCAGATATATACTGTCTATTCTGCTGTTATCTTTTGCTGAAGAGAGAATTTAAGAGGAGAAGAGGAAGTAAAAGGCTTGTGATTTTGGCCTCACAGAACGATCCCTAAACTAATTATAGCTTTACTATAAAGTCATTATTTTGCACTGTACTACTAGGATCTTGGGGATTTCACTCTTCAGCTGTGCCTATCATGACCTGAAACACAATGTAAATGTCTAATTATATTAACTAGTATCACACATTCAGATTGTGGATCTCTCAGCTAGTCACCTAAAGCTCTCTTCATAATCAACAGAAAGAAATGAGACTTACAGGAAAAATATCATATCATATCATATCAGCCTTATCATATATTTGTGCAGGAACATCAGATAAATGGCATCTTAGAAGCATATACTTAATGATTAGCGAAGAAACGGACTTCTAAAATACAGTAGGTGAGTTGAAACTATGTATATCTCCAATATACACATGTTAAAACAGGCTATGTAGAGTACTGCACTCCCTAGGTACCACAGGCTCAGGAGAAAATGAAAGCCACTCTGCGATAGAGTTGCAGAAAGAACTCAGATCAGCTGTGGTTTGAGCCCTTTATTTAGTATATATTACAGTAAGAAGTGCACATGCTATCTGCAGTTCTCACTGGGAAAAAAATAGCTCCAGAATGAATGCAAGGACGAAAATTATTTAGAGAGTCCTTTTATCGTCATAAACTGTCATCACGAGAATACAACTGAAATCAGTTTATATGAATCAGCAAATCCAAAGCAATGAATGTAGCTATGCATGCACTTTGGGACTGTATTATGCCTTTTATAATTTTTGTTAACAGCTTGCGACTCTGAGGCATCATGTGAAATCAATGGCCTTCATTATTCGGTGTACAGGGCTCTAAAATGGCATGGAACACTACGACGCGCAAGAATGAATATTGCCCAATTAACTTCGTTTATAGACACATTCTGTCCTTGTAACACCATTAAATACAGACTATGTTTTTGATATTTTTCTTCTTTTATGAACAAACTGCAAAGAGGTGAAGATTTTTTTATGTTTGTAGCTGTGATCTCAAACTATTTTAACCTTTTTTTGTTAGCTGTATGGAAACAACAATGCTAATGGCTGTGGGGTGACAGCCAAGTAAATAAATGAAAACTTTTGTCTCCTTTTAACAGCTTTTTTAATCAACTCTAAGATGAATTAAAACATTACACTGAAAAATACACTCAGTTAATATTCTAAGAAATAGCCACAGCTAGCAATTATTCCTTCATGTATGCATATAGAGTGTAGGTCACTGAAATTCTCATTTCACATTGACATTTCTGAATTCATTTCAAAATGAAATAATCATTATTTTCACTGTGAAATCAGCATATCTGACTACATATTTCTACAGATAAAAGTGATAAAGTAGATATCTCCTCATTATCTGTTTCAAGAATTTTTGGGGACTGTAAAGGCATATTTTCTGACACTTTATTTTCTATAGTGAGTAGTACATGGATTTGTCATAGACACTATATTTTGTTAATTTCTTGTAATGTCCGATAAACCTCAGAAAGAAAAGTCATGGCTTTGTTAACACAGAGCCTACCCAAAACATCTATTATATATTTAATTGAATAAAACCCCACAATCTAATAAATAAAGCAGTTATTCTTAAAATGATATTTCTTGAATTTCAAACATTTTATTGCCTTTTATTGAACGAAGTGCATTAAAATATACTACTTTATGCAGTTACAAAATATGACATGCATCAGAGTAGTATATGACACCTGAAACTGAAAAAAATATCTTCAACATCAACTTTTCTTATAATTTTTGAAAAAAAAAAAGTTTCTGCTATACTGACAATCTATCCAAGAATTCAGCCATCAGAATAAAATCCATCAATGTGAGATGCTACTGTACTATTGTAGAGCCACATATCTCCACATGCAAAATGACCTGAGCAGTTAATTCCTCTGAGATTAATAACAAGATGCTCATTTATGTCATCGGAGGAGTTAATCTAATATACAAAATTCATAAATGAAAATATTAAATTGTCTTATCTCTCAACTTAAGTTGTCTAATTAACAATGACCTCATATAGCTAAAAAGTAAAAATTTTATTTCTTGCATTTCATGAAACGAATGCTGTGGATTTTTTAAAACAACACTTGGGGGAGATCCGAATGTATCATATAGGGCTAATAATCTCCTTCCTAAAATCATCACCTCCTTAGCTTCAAAAAATTTAGAAACCAACTGTGCTTCTGATACCAACCCAAATGGATTTGCATCCACATTTCTCCAGATTTTGTGTTGATCTAAGATGATCAATGACTAGTTTTGACAGATTTTTGAGATTTTTAAGAGAAATAATATTCTGAGTGTGGTGGTTTTCTTCACCATAAAGCATTTGTTGATTGATGAGAAGAAATTTAGGGAAAAAAAATAAATTGTTAAAGATTAGTTGACTCAGGATTCCACTCCTGATGATGCCCTGAGCTGACGGTACTATAAGTATTGATATGTCTTAAATCTAGCAAGTTTTCCCACATGTACATTAAGTTTGGTGTTGATGCTAATTAATAAAACTGTAATTGATGTGATCAGGGACTTGTGTTAGGTTAATGGATGGACTCAATGATCCTAAAGATCTAGGATCCCAATCTAGGCAGTTCCATGATTCTTTGGTTCTGTGATCTAACTTCCATCATTACTCTGTTGCTTTTGTATGGTTGTCCCAAGTTTTAATGGGAAAAAAAAAAAAGGAGGGAAGAAAGAAAACTAAATAAATCATCGATCAAGTCAGTTGCACTCATATTTAATATGAGATCAGAGCTGAATTCTAAGCTAATTCCTCTTTGACCTCCTTACTTTCCCAGGTTACCCTACGTAGAAACTAAATAACCAGGAAAAATACAAGTCACTGATGTGACTGATCTAAGAATATTGGCCATGAGTTTACATGATTACAAGCATCTTGTGTGGATCTTTTTTATACTTGGTTAGAGAAGAGGGAAGATTTCCTTTCCTTGTCTTCTTTTCAGTTCTTATTTAAAACTTGGAACAGTTAGAAATTAAGTTTAACACAACCAACTACAACTATCCTATTCAAGCATTAAATTATTATACTAGCCTTTTTCACCTGGAAATTTGATTTTAAAGTCATCTGAGATAAAATATGAAAATTAATTTGTACATGGATCTAATGATGTTTTTTAACCACAATGCAAAAATATCTATCTTTTGGGTAGAACTGGTAGCTTTGTTAAGTTAAGATTAAAGAATAAAATAGAATTCAGGACTGTTAGCAGAAAGTGACAGTTTACAGCAGACTTGGCCATATTCAGTTGGTCTCATGCTTTAGTTGTTTCTTCATATAAGATAGGAATGAACTTTCAAAAGACTGTACCATAGTAAAAGGAGAAGTAAATTGTTCTTCTGCACACACTTCCAAAATTATATTATACTTATTATCTGTATAGAATTATGATGATAAAAAATATTTGCTACATAGAAGCCAGGACCAGCTTTTCAGCAGCTGTCAATAGAATAACTTCCCTGATCTGCAGTTAAAAATTGCAGTTTAAAAAGAAAATTCTAATTCTCACAGGACTTTAAACCAACTGGGAGGACTTTGCTCTTGGTACAGAAACCAAGCATGAAACTTTTCAAGTCCGAAGGGAAGTGTTTCAGAAAGTTGTGAGAACGTTGGAATATCATGGAACTTGTTCTATGACCTTTGCCAACAGTGAAGATGAGTAACATCTGCTGCAATTAAGAAGTTCAGCGAAAGCGAAGTGACAATGAAACTGTGTACTCTTTTTGATCTCTGTGCAATCCCGATGCAGAGATGATAAGCATGTGGACTAAATTCTACCACTGTGATGTTGAGTTTAAGAAGAAACTCCCATTATACATATCTGCAAGACAATTAACACTTTGCATCACGCTGCCACCATCAATTCGGACTTTAAGATAATTACTTGGTCCATTATCTTGTGTGTTCACTTCCATGAAAATGGATTGGTACATTGACAAATCTCTCTGCGCATCAAAATCACACTTCTGTTTGGTTTTGTATTTATACTCTAAACAATATTGAGGGTATCATATTGCTTTTTAAAAGAATACAGAAATTACATTTTGTTCAAAATCTGAATTGGAAAAATTCTAAGTTAGAAAACCTTGGAAAATAAAGTATAGAATAGATGTAAATTCTAAGCAGCTATTTCAACACCTACCTAACAAACTATTAACAACCTTTATCTTTAGGTTCCTCTTGTTTTGATGATTTTCATTAATTTTGATAGTTACGTTTTTTATTTGCTAACAAATTTGAAAGTGAACTGTGACTACCACTTTTTTCAATTCCATTTAAACTGAATCTCAGAATCACTATATCTCATGGTATTTTCTTTAACCAAATTTTTGATATTTTTTCTTTACTTCTTTGGCTTTCTTATCACATGCAAGACAATCAAATCTATTTGGAATTATTATGCATATTTATTCTCTATATGATAATTGGAAAGTTAGTATCTCTCTTAACCACTTAATTATGTGTTCATGCACAACACAACAATTCTAGAAAATACAATGTCTTACTATTATTTTCCAATATTAACACCAAAAAAAAATTTCTAAATACTTATAAAAATATATACAGTTCTGATATGATGAATCGATTTATCACCAATGATAATCCAGAATCTATTCCCAAATTTAATGGCAGGAGGAGAAATCCACCTAAACTGTCTTGAAATGTGAAAATTTAGGGAGTTATACCACTGATGTAGTGGATTTCCCTGTTGTGTGATTCAGTGTGCTTTCCCCCTGCCTCACTAGGTGGCAGACTCAAGCGGCTCTGGTTTGAAAGGCTCATCCTTTGACGAGTCAGAAGGGAGTTTGAGTGTTACATAAAATATTGTTCAAATACCCCAATGTAAACGATTTTTTAAGGCATCCACTTAAGCTGAACCGATTCATGAATACTCAGCCTCAGGTTACTCTGAATTATTTAAGAGTTTAACTTCCCAAGACAGTTCATTACATCTGGTGGATTTTTGGCATGTGTCCACTTCGCAAATCCTGTGCAAAAGACACACTCTGTACTACATCTTACACAAAGTAGTCAGTCTTATCCTTAAAATAACTAAACGTGCTTTCAGCATTTCGTTAAGGGCTTTCAGTCTCATGTGTGGAAAGACTGGCCTTACACGACACTGAGAGAATAAAAATAACCGTGGCTACTCTCTTAACTGGGAAAAAACAAACAGCAAGACTTTTGTTTTCTGTTACCATATCAATTTTTAAAATCTTATTCAGGATTAAAAAATCTTGAAAAGAAAACACATTCAGGGCTTAAAGAAGGACTAATAAATTAGTTTCTTGAAAAGACCGTGGGTCTGAAAAGCTGTTGTGTTACTTTAGGGTTCCTATGCTCCTACACTAGGCCTGCAAACACTAGCTGATAAACAGGTTTTAAACTGAGGATTTTGTAAGTTGTGAATGTGCCCAAAGTCCCATTATTGCTAATGGAAGCTACCTACATACTCCCTGGCTTTTGTTTTTTTCCTGATTTCCTTGAAAAGTACATTATCTAAAGCACTTAGTACTGTGGTAGCTAATAGCAAACACGATTTAAACAGAGAAGCACTAATAGTGGGTAAAGGGGACCTGAGTTTGTCTGCTCTATGTCATTCTGTGCTTCTGTCATCTTCTTTCTTCTTTTTTTTTTGTGATGTGATATATTTTAATTTACACTGAATGTATAAATGATACAAAAAAGCAAAATTACCATGAGAAATAGCATATCGCTTGGGGAAATTGCTAAGATTTACAGCCATGGCTTGGATGTTTCCTGTTGCCTGTTTTAAAATTGCGTAGCTCCACTGACAGCAGATATTTATAGTATTATTAGTGAGATGGGAGACTGACCCTTTTCATTCAAGCAGAAAAAAATGTCATACCAGTCTCAGCCAGTGTGGCCCAAGGAACTCAGTCCATGTGGGGAATCTCCTCCTAGCAATACAAGGTATTACCCAAAAATCTTCATACACCTTCTGCAATACTTTTTTCAGTCAAGCTGAATGACTAGAAGTGGATGAAAACCCTGTATCATTGACAGGAGATTATGGCAAGGTTTTACTTGATCTTTCTACTTTATCTCAGGGAAAACAGGCTTTGTGACATCTACATTTCTCTATACACACCAGCAGAGGAGACAAACTACTACATTATCTACAAGTATACATGCATTCAAGAAATCACATTTCCAAATTTTATAGGTGAATACACTTAGTTCACATATTTGTATGTATCTCTACTTCTATTGCACAAGTTTACCTTTGATATTCTAGTTTTCTGAAGGCAGGTAGGAGTCAGCGATCTCTCCTTCCAAGGCCAAGGCTAATACTCATTTCCTGGCTCAGCAGCGATGGTAGTCTTCTATTGCGTGCCATCTTCCCATGTAAATCTTTATCAGAACATCACACAAGCTGTGCTGGCAGGCTGATTTCTATTTACAGTTTTTACAATTTATTTACAATTGTAGCTATTTACAGTTATAACTTCTCTGATGAGCTGTTGTTGCTGCTGGAAATGAATCACTATAAATCACCTTGCCAGACTGTTCCCAAAAAAAAAAAACAAAAAAAAAAACCAAAACACAAAGAAAAGGAGAAGCAAAAAATCTTATTTCAGGTATCTCTTTAGTAGAACTGCTTATTTGCAAAGGAAGGTTACAGAGTCTCCTTTCTTTAAAGAAAATAAACAGCAGGACACTATCTCTTCATTCAAAAACCTAAGTCTGTTTTCGCAGTCGGTTCTGTGCCTAAAGGAAGGTCTCTGTCTCTTGGCTTCCTCCTGGAGCGATACTCACACTTTCCCTCACTGCTGAGTTGATTTCAGGCCCATCTAAATAAGCCTTCGCCTCCTACTTGCTTACATACGGATATGGATGTGCAAGCACACACATTGCTCAGTTCATTTTAATTTAAATATTGCAGTTATCATCTTCATTTATGCAAAAGAAATTTATCTTCAGCTACTTGGGTCAGTTCTGTTCTCAACTTGCTGGCCTATGTTCAGTCAGAATTTTCCTAACATTTCAGGCACTAATAAAAACCCAAACACTTAACTGCACTCTCAAACAGCTTGAATCAAACAGATATTAGCAAGTTATTCTACGCATGAGATTGGCAGCAACATTTCTTTTTTAACACCATCATTTCCACCTTTCTCCAAATATTGACTGTGCACAATATTAATCTGAAGTCATGTATTGAAAAATTGCTATTATTTGGCAACATGTATGGAATAAATCTCTATGAAATTCCGCCACCATACAACACAACAGCTGATCTAATTCTTGTTTAATTATTACATTAAAAGGAAAGGTGATTTACTCAACATTGCAAAGAGGTATTTTCTTAAGGAAAAATCTATTTTATTTTCCTTTATATTCTTTATTACTTTTGTGGAATAACAGTGCAAAGAAATGAGGTCACAAGCAGGTTTCTTTGTTATATTCTTTCTATAACAACATCTTTGTTCAGTTTCCAAGGTCCTGTAATCACCAGATAACTGGGCATGGTCCCCAGATTTGTGCCTGTACTAGGCAGAATTACTTGGTGGTGCTAGGGAGAAGTTCATCTGAGCCTCAATCTACTTAGGTAGCAAGGGCTGTGCCTTTGTAGAAGTATACACATTCTTACATGCCGGAGTCGCCTGTTAAACCAGAGCAGCTTTGGGGCTGGAGTCAACGTTCCAACTCACACTGATATCATTCAGATCAAACACACTCCTAGAAGGTCAGCCTGCTACGGACATATTTGTTATTGTCAGAGTTTCCTAATGAAATATTAACAGGGTTCATAGATTATTATGAGAGTCAATGAAACTCTTCACATTAAGCAACCAATCTGCTTCTCAAACACACTTTACCCCATGGAGTTCCTCTGAAGTGACTGTTCCTATCTAAAAGTTCTCATTACACTATTTAATTTTTCTGTACTACATTCAGTTCCATTTTACTTCTTACTATTACTTAAAAGATATTATTCCACTCCTTAGCAATCTGGCAGTGTTGTTGGAGGACAGAGAATTTCACAAAAAATGGGGCAAAGCAAGTCTGATTGAAAAATATTTAACAGAATATCTAGTAGTCAATATTGAATCTATAACAAGAATAGTATTCAAGTCACTAAAAACTGTTGCATCAGTACAGGTAGTTTTAGCATGTGAACATACGATCAATTATACCAACTCACTGTGATGAAAATTTAAATTCTTCCCTTGACTTACCTGGGAAATGGAATTGATGTATGGATAAAACTGTGATTAAGATTATCCTGATGTGTCTCTTGCCCTGTCAACTATTTCCTGTATCCTTGGATATGTCATTGTGTGTATAAACAGAAAAAGATTTTCTTTTTTCATCCTGTAAAATGGGAGAATGAATACTTCTCATCTCATGTGGTATTGGGAATTTAGGGCTACTTCTGTATTTTAAATTTGATATGAGAATCATGGACTCTAGTAAAGTAAATGAAATTATTCTGGGTAAACCATGTCAATGAGGTCCTTAAATTGCTGTCATCAGGCCTCAACTGATGATTTATGTAATTAGATATATAATATGTCTCTCTATAAATAAAAGGATGTACACAGATGACATAAAGTGGTTAAAAAAATATAGCATCCTATGATGACTTCTCAGTGTTTTTACAATGCATTGTTGTACTTGTTTTTCACAAATTCGTCTTCTTTTTGTGAATGAACACGAGAAAGTTACAGATTTTTTTATATACTATTAAAAAATAATCATTATTTTAGTTACTTTAAGTAACCATTGGATCCTATATTTGTCAAAAATGTCCATTATCCAAGCTGCATAGGTTAATTTTACTTATTGACTAAATATGCTGTTGTTTCCTTCATTATTAACCAAATATAGAGAATACATGAGTTAATGATTATTTAAAGATATGAGCAATGCTGAACAACCGTATCCAGTCTTGCTTTGTTTCATGCAGAGTTAATAAATCACCAAGTTCTGAAAAGCTGCTAGAAAATTAAGTGTGGAGAGTCCAACTTGACACTTATTGAGACGTGTACAAATAACTGTTCTTTTTGTTTACTGTAAATGCACTGGTCTATGTTCCATTCAGGACTTGTCAACAGTAGCAAAAAAAAAATAATAATTTACTTGTTATATTTTTAACTGGCAAAATTGTACCAAAATCTTTCATTTTTAGGGTATTTTTAAAATAAAATGTTTTTTCTTAAATTTTGGAGTGTTACAAAAAATGTTATTTTAACAGAAGGAAAAGTGCTTAGTTGAAGAACATCTTTAATCTTGTCAATACATAATTTTTTGTCTTTTTTTTAATAGGAGCTCATGATTTCTTTTTACTTAATCCTTAGAAAGCCCATACATAGTCATGATTGTCTAACTCTGAGCATACAAGTGATGCAACAGTAATATCTGATACCACCCAGAGTCCCCATTTAGTTTTTTTCAACAAAAAAACTCTCCTTCTCTGATTTTTTTTTGGTAAATTAGAGACTTTGTAATGTTCTCCCTACTTTCCAAGATTTGATATTATAATATAAATTACTTTTCTTTTGTGCAGAGAACATATATAGGTAGATGACTACCCTGCAGCTAATAAATTTACTCTAAAGCAGCAAAAGGTCCACATACATATACCCTCAGTGGTTTGGATCATTACAGTAATAAATTAAAATCTTCATTAAATAGTAGAAGAAAATAATCATTCTTTAATATCCATGCAGCTTCTTTGAGAACATATCTGGAAAAATCCTTTTGTGTGTCCAGGTCATTGTCCATGCCTCAGTTCGCTCAGCATTAAAAATAAAACGATAGTTGCTGCTGTGCTACACTCAGCTGCAAGTTAAAAAGCCTGGTTTCGCATTTTCATCTCTACTCCTGTATTAAGATTTTGTTCAGTGCCTAAATATGTATCCAGAGATTGCAAAAGGTTTCCTTCTAAGTTAATGAGATATGACTTGCACGTAATATAGCTGAGCTGAACCCCTCTGTCCTCCTGGAGACAACGGCCAGCAGTAATCAGATCCGGTGGTAACAGTGGTCTTCTAGTTGTGATTGACATGCCTCTCACCACATCCTTTAAAGCTTCCAGGTTATAAAAGTACTTGGGTTTGAGGGTTCAGTTATGAAATTACAGCAACCGTCTTCTTTTGTGTTTACTTCATTCAGTTTGGAGATAATAACTAAGCTAATTAGTTAACCAGCTAACTAAGGCTAAGCCTGTAGATAATATCTCCAGGATTAAGAGGGTCAAATAATTTATCTTGCATAAATACATCTAAGTATAGATACATGAAGTCCAAAAGCAATCTAAACATCATTGTGGTACCAATGGAGACGATTTGCTTAAGAAAACCAATTAAGTGTACTTGGCTCCAATTTATTAAAGACAATGGAGAACAATCAATTATTGTTTTTTCAACTAGTTCTAATTACAGTAACTAGGAATGGGAACAGGGAAGAAAGAAATCAAGGTCTCCGAGGACAGAAAGGGGAGTATACCCAGATCTCATGGGCAAGTAAACATGTCAGAAACTAGAATAACTAAAGTAAAAAAATCTGAATCTGTAATTCTTTAATGAATAGGAACTTTTCAGCTGTGAATAACTGATGGAAATAGTACCAAACTGGAAATTTCTTGTTCCATTACAGTCCGTAAACATAACAGCTAAAGAGCTGTTAGCTCATGAAATGCACAAACTATTCATCGAAGTCCAGTCGACAGTTGCAAAGACTTCAGACTCATAATACCGGTAAGCTAATATTGCTATAGAAAGCTTAATTTGCATTCTCCCTTTATTTTTATTTTAGGTTTACAATGTAAATAGCACACAATATCTTCTTCTGCTACACTTTCGCTCCACACCACAATTAAATTAAAAAGAAAATAAAAAATTTATTAAAAGTTGAACTATGCAAGTATTAATTTTCCATACACTTTTCGTCAGCCTCAACCTACAAAATATTAGTTTTTCTCTTCTTTATAGGTTCAAGTCTCCCTCTTAAAATGCATATATCTCTCCCAATTCAAAGAGAAGTGGGATTTAGAAGTTAAGATTTAGAAAAAGAAGAAGAATGGGAGGTATTTCCTCAAATATAGAAGAAATTCCCAGCTGGATTACTCACAGAGGCCAGGAAAAAAATGAAAAAGCTATTCCACCTAAAAGCTAGAAAGATGAGCATAATGAGACTTGAGAATCAGTGAAGAATGCAAATTTCTGAATTCAAATTGCCACAGATTTTCCCCATAACTTTGTTCAGAAATATTTTTGTGGATTTTTTGTATTTCAACAGGATTTCAAATAAATTACAGGTAATGTACAGTAGCTCCACTAGACCCAAATGGCAGACCCAAATGCTCGTACCAGATAGGTGTTTCCACTGTAAGACTCTCAAAGGAATAACACTGCTGTGTGGGTGGATAGATTGCAGAGTTAGAGACTGATGCTCCGAGGAAAGGGGATTTTTTGGTGTAGTGCTCAGTTTGTCTGGAAGTTCAGGGGTTCCAAGTGTGGATTTACTGGTCATGTACCCATGCACTGCATACAAGGTACCATGTACTGAACCTATGCCATCTAAAACTTCCAGATTTATTGCACATGATTTTATAAAACATCCAGCACTATTTCCATTTGAGAATTCTCACAGCTTCAGCCTATGCCAAGCACTCTGATGTACACATGCAAACCAAAATCTATCAAATGATGCCGATGTAGGGATAAACCCTAGCATCTCTTTGTGCTTCCTATTTCACTAATTAGATGAATGCACTCTAAAATCCAAACATAACACCTGATGGTAAATCCTAATCGCATAATCTCTGTAGCACAGTATCTTGCCACTTAGAGATAGTCTGAGCCCAAAGCAAAATAAAAAAAAAGAAAATCAGGTGTCTCTGGTTCATGTTCCCAGTACTTTTGGGTTTGGCCTGAGGTTAGACAAACCTTGCTTTGGTGTTGCTGGCTTGGTCAGTGATGTCTTTTGGTACACAATGAACTGGTTTCATTGCTTTCATGTGAACGCATCATTAATAACTGAAGAAGAAGTAAATCTACTTCCATTACAGCATGCTTAAATAAAATCACTGAATTAGATCTGAAAGTCTTATGTAAACCTCACAGTTGTCTTCCACTTGTAAAAAAAAGCGTATCACGTATCACAACTTTGAAACTCTCTTTTTATTGTGATCCTTCATATTACAGCCAAACCCAAGAAATCTACAACTTGTAAAGGACAAATTAAAAATTTTCAAGATCTTTAGTATTTTTGTTTTCTTTGTTCTTATTGAAGTTTACAGCCCAGTAGGAATTCAGTTCCACCTAACTGCCTGCTTCTGCTTCTAGTCATTTCACAAGTTTCCTTAACATGGAATATCATAAACAGGAAATGCCTTGCCACTCTTGACTATATATGTTATTGTATCTTGAGGCGACAATCTTAGCAGATAATACATCAGAGCAGATGGCAGTTGGTGTTCAATGCAAACCACAGGTCAATGTGGTATACTGTTAGTAGTCACAATAAATCTTTAAGAGGAACTACCTACGACATTTCCAGGATGTGTGTTAGCCCTACATGGAATTTTTACATCACAATCCATAAATATTTTTTTAATTCAAAATCATGTGCAATTATCTATAGTTATTTGGGTTTTAACTAGAAATTATGAAGGAACAGAAAAGAAAAGCCTTTCTAGTTTTTGCTCTTTTAACCTTCCAGGCTGAAATGCTTGACTTAGGCAATTCATTTCAAGCACTAAAATGAGTACTTGACCTATGTGTGAAATGTACAGTACATCTCTTAATTTCTGGGTGAAAACTAATTAAATGCAAATTGATAAGCAAATAGCCAGTAATACGTATAAAAATCTTATATCTAAGTTCTAAAGCTGCCATCCTATTTCTGTTGGAATTAAAATGGTCTTTTAACAGCAGGATAAGGCATTCTTAGGTCTAATATTGTAAAACATGATGCCATTATAAAATAAAGATTTTTGAGCAATAACAAACATTCAGTAAGTTCCTAGACCCTAAACAGCTCAAGTTTATCATTAATGCAGTGCAAAATAGCTACACTTCACACGGATTGAAGGGTTTTCCAGACACATATTTTTGTGCTGTCTATTTACCATTTAGTCTGTATGATCCCACATGCGTACTGTGATACAGTCTGGGTGGACTACCTTTGCTCTGCGAGGGACACCCTGAATTTGCTTGGCACAAGGTGGCCAACAACGCGGTAACCACCTTGGTAGATTTTGGCATGAGATAAATATTGACCTAATCTTTTTTTTACAACCATTTTTAACTCACAGAGAAGTTTCATCACTTTGGATTAATTAAAAAACTTTTGGCACACTACTTAAATAGTAGTTCATTACTGCAGAGATTTGTACTACAGCTATTTTCTGAGATGCAGCCTCTGCTCATCAGGCAAATAATCCACTCCCAACTGTCTTGGTGGCCATACTCTAGGCTTACCCAACTCTGATGATGCCTTTCCTGCTCTGGGTGAGAAACTGTAAGCAGCAGACTGTATGTGGCCTGAAAGCAGTCACTCTGGTACACTCTTAGCCTTCACTGCTGCCAGGACATGCTGCTCACGTTTTAGACAACTGTCACTTCCAGAACTCTGTGATTTTCCTAGAAACCAAAGGAAGGAATATCCTTCTGTTAAAGGACTGCCCTTTAGTTTGCCTGATATCATCATTTTTCCTCTTTTAGAAGATGGATATAACAGTCACCTTCACCATTCATCAGGCACCTTTCCCAATCCTCACAACCTTTCAGTTACCACTGAGTACAATCATCCCAGATGTTTCAGAGCAACAAAACTTCCATGAAAGCACGTCTGGCTGGCAGATGGGCGCCTCCATCTCCTGCAGGAGGGAATCTCTGACTTCTGTTATCCACTGCTTCCTTCTGGAGCTCATGCTTGCAGAATACTGTGAAAATCATTGTCAGTGTGCTAAAATTTCTAAGTAGAATCTATTTTTTTTAAAGCCTTGAGCTATGGCTTATATCTGTTGCTTTTGAAACTGAATTACAAGACCTACACTGACCATGAGAAGACAAGTTAGAGCAACACTAAGAGCCCTTTTTTACGTGGAAACCTCTCCTACCACTTGAGTAAAATAGTTAGCAACTATTTCACAGAAATTAGTATTATAATTCTGATGGAAAAGTTTTAACTAATTCTTACTTCAACCATTTCACAGTAAAAGAAAAAGAAAAAAAATCTCATTTCCCTGCTGTTTGCCAGTGCAAACTAGTTAGTCAAACTTCTATCAGATTTTGAGGCCTATATCTTTTAGTAAAAAACTGTCAGGCTCATATCTCCAATGTACCACAAATTTTTACTTCATACTCTCCATGACTGACGTTGAATGGCTTAAGTTCAACAGTCTGTAGAATCAGCTTGAATTCTCTTTTGGAGAATATGGTATCAGTCAAACACAAACAATTCATCTGCACAGATTGTCTTGGTAAGATATATGAGATTGTTCATATTATTAAAGGAACTTATCCACAGAGAGCCTGATATAAAATGAAAAACATCTATTTGATTGTATGCATATACTCAGTCACGTTCTACAAATGCATAAACTAATATAAATAGTGCATATTAATTATTTGTTTGGGGGGTTTTTCCTCTTTTTCCCCTCAGTTTTTTTACAGCTATTTGTGCCTATAAAATCTCTTAACAAATGCAGTTCTGGTTTCCCCATTCAATGAACATAAATTTAGTCTATTATCTATACCACTCTAAAGTTTTAGGGCTATTCTTTATTTAAATTGTAAGGTTTTCAAAATATAAATTACCTCTACTGTGTGCATACATAGGGCCTCACAAATGACTGCCTTAAAAACAGTAAATTATATTCTCTGCTCAAACAAATCTTTCTGAAAGTGAATTCATTCCACAATTATAGGATGTATTTTTTCTTCAGTTCTCTCAAAAGTGTCATGAGACAAATACATTTAAATTGAAAGCAAAGAGAATATTCTTAAAAGAAATCTTGACTCCACGAAGAGGTAATTTCACTGGAAAACAAAATAAGAAAAAGAATGAAAAAAATGGAAAAACAAAACAAAACCCCCACACATTTCAGAACTGCTGACCCAAAGCAGTCTAACAAAACCACTTATTTGTGACAAAGATATAGCATATATTCTATTTCTTCTTGGTGACAGTGTCTCAAAAACATTAAAACCATACATAAACAAAGAATCAGATAGATGAGGAAATACTCTGAAAAAAAAGGAACTCTCATAGTTATAAATTTCCTAATTCTTAGCTTTCTCAAGACACCTAGAGACACATCATCTGAAATACAATGTCAACAATATGTAGCGAGTTCAATTATTTTTTCAAATTAAGATTGTTTCTAACACATAAGTAGAGTTTATATGGTCTGGTTTCTTATCAGTTTTCACATTTCATATTTTATTCAATGCTTGACCTTCAGAATGAGAACATAGTTCTAAGACCTACTTCATTTCTTTGGATATAATCTCCTGTAAAATAAGAGAAAGCTTCAGAAAGGAAATGTGTGTTGGGTTAAATATTATCTAAAAGATCATATGTCCTGTTAACCTGTTTATCAGCTAAATAGGTAAATTTCCCCAGCTAAGAAATGGACTTCCAAATCTAAAACTTCCCATTCATCTTCATAATTGTCACAGCTACTGCTAATTATATGTTACATGCACAAGGTTATCCAGATATTTATATGGAGTCTAAATTGATTGTGCATACACCATAAACAGCATGGTTCTCAGGCATGATTTTCCAGGAAATCACTATTTTTTTTTCATCTCACTATTTTATTATTCCAAACCCTTATAGCTGGCCAAGGTTTGCCTTTAGCTTTGTTTTCTTCAGATCCGAAGCAAAGTTTTGAAATGGATAATGATGTAAAAACTACAACTCTCGCTGAACCATTTGGAATAAGACTGAGCCTTGCCTTCAGTGATTTTAGTCTTTTGTGACTCACAGAGACAAAAGACTCAGACAATGACTACAGCTAGTGACTGATGGAAGTCCCAAACACATTGTGTTCTCACAGAGACATAAATATGATCTGTGTTCCTACTTGCTCTAAGGGTAAGTACAATAGGACTGCTGATGTAGGTTAATGCAAGCCTTTGCATAGCCTCTTAGTGCTCTCTCATTGCGTTAACCCTATCAGCATACTCCCTTCTTTTACAGAACTACTTTTCCAGCTCATTATTGTAATATTCAAATTGAAAATATGGAACTTTTGGGTTTGTTTGTATACAATTCGGGAAATCTCTAAACTCTGTTGAACAGTGTCAATGGGCTTTGGGCCACATCTTTTGCTCCCAGTCCCAGCTAAATTTGGTATCATGCACAGTACCTTGTTTTCCTAAAATATCCCTGTCCAATCAGTAAAAGCAATATACAGAGTCAGGAAAAAAAAAAAAATGTAGATTTTTAACTGAAAGGGGTTTGTTCCTTAGTCTATAAGATGGGCTTAAACAAATAAATAGATAGAAGAACTTGTGCTGAAGAGCCTTTTCAATTTGCTTCAGTTTAGCTAAAGTGGCAGATGGCAGCTATCTCTGTTCCTCTCCCAGTCCTGCTCTCTGTATGGCTTCTCTCTGCTCTTCAAAGGAACTCCACACTCTATACAAATTATTTCAGAAAAAGGAATATTAAGGTGCTAGCTGAAAGAAGTGCTTTCATGAAAAGCAGGAAGCTGCTTTGAGGAGAAAAAACAAGCTCTTTGTTGATGGAACAGGACGGGGCAGGGGGCAGCACAGCGCCGGTTTGAGTGGCAACAGAATGCACCAGAATTTTAGTATCACCCTAAAGCACTTACTGGCTTTGCTGCCTAAGTCTAAACTACAGTAACACTGAAATACAAATGGATGCAAACATTTCTGGGTCTTTTACTACATGAAGAATGATTGCTCATCTCACAAGATATTTTGAAGAAAAGAAAACTCAGCTTGTTCATTTCTCAGGACCAATTTTATACTAATTTTTTTTGTAAATGTGTATTTGATTAAAAAACCAATCAGTTCCACGTGCTGCTTTAGTTTTCTTTAGTTAGCATCATAAATCCAAATTCATGGCATTCCTTTCAAAGCAAGTGTAAAATTCTGATATGAATAAGTAGTGGCTTGAAACACTAACTCCTCAGAATTTCTTTAAGTAAAAACAGATATTTCTGTAGCTATAATTTATTTCAAGTATTACAGATTTTTTTACATAGATAGTTACACAGTTTTTCAGTAGGAAGCTTCTACATTACTATTTCTACTATTTTTGTTCACTAGAAAATAAATAAAGATTTTATTTCTGACTATTGCTTCACTTACTAACAGTTTGCTTCTGGCATATGTGTTTTGAACATCATCTAGACTACACTGTCCTGGATGCTATGCATATGCAACAATAAGATATCATGAGCTACCCTGTTTACATTAAACACAGGAAAAAGCTAAGATGAGAATGGTCAAAGATTATTGTTAAGTCACAAAATACCGTGTCTAAATATGAATTGTGCAAAATGAAATTGTGTAGGATTATGGTTTTGAGTTATTTTGATTTCTTCTAATTAAAATCAATAATGCTTTAAAGGGGATTTTTTTCCTTCCACATTCACTTTTCCATTGGAAATCTATGAGACAAGTTTAACAAAAATGAAATTAGAGAATAAAACCAAAATACTTACTTACTCCTTTCCTTATTCCTCACTGAAGAATAAAAAGAAAGGTGTAAGGATAAGAATGAGAAGGTGAGATTTGAAAGGAATGTTTTTAATCCATTTTCCAGAAGATTGAAGAGAGAGGTGCAAGCACTGAAAGAAGATTTAAAATCTTCATTTTGGCTCTGGTTACTTCTTCCCACAGCTTCTTCTCTGAGATAAAGAAAAATAACCATGAGACATGAAGAGTCAGACAACAAAGAAGCCCTGAAATTCTAAAAGGAATCTTTGATTTTAAAAACACATATATTTCCCCACTTTTTTTACTTTACTATTTAAAACAAAACAAAACAACAAAAAAAAATTCAAGATCAGAGTGCTGAGTGGATATTTTAATATGATTTACCTTTCTCATTAAGTTTATACAACTACACTCATCCAATACCATTTATCTTTGTAGCTGATCAGGACATACATATCTGAAGGAACAAAAAGAACTGCTTTATCACTCAATGCAGAGAAAAAATAAACCAAACCAAAAACAAAAACACATTTATATCTCCCTTTATGTGTTTTTCTCTGTATGAAATTTCCTGAGATGCAATTTTAAGAAATTACCTGATGACAGCGATCATATAAAAAAGTTCTGAAATATAAAAGCATTTATTTTTTAAAAGGTTGTCTAAGGAAAATAAGCATGTCCTACCAGTATTTTAGTCTACAGCTTTGTGCGTAATGAAAATTCATCCTTTTTTAACCTAATAAATTAGTCAAACCTAAGGTTTTATAAGGATTCTTTTCTATTACATTAGCATAATATTTTTGTGATGACATATTCTTTATTTCTAAAGTATCAGGTAATATCCTTTTGCTCTTAATACCAACAAATTAAAACAACCACTGCTGCTTAGAATCCCAAATCTCATTTTTGCTAGCAGTCTAGTCTCTCACAGCTAAGCAGAGTGTCACGAGGTAAGCGCTTATGTGTCTGTGTCTTCATTGATGTCTTCCATATTTAGGTAATTTTTCCACTTTGGCACACATATAGCTCCAGCAGATATTGGCAGATATGGCCCTAATTGACCCTCTATATTAAGGAAAACCCTTCTAACAACAGAATTTACTTCCACTTCTGGCAACTTCTGGTCTGTGCTTTGAACATGGGGTTTCATTTTTTTCAGTTACCTATTCCATGAAGCACTGTATTTACCTCTCACATTTATCCTGAATATATGGCAAAAGTTATGTCAACAAGCTTATATTGACCCTGGAGAAAAATATCCTGTTGCCCATATTTCAGGGTATGGTTTCACAGCACAGCCTCAACTGAACAGCTTTCTCCTTCTCAGAGGATAAATCCCTTCCATCAGCTCTACCCCACACTCCTACAACTTGCTGGTGTTAATTTGATCATGAGATAAACTGATTCACCTCGTTAAAATGGCAAAAAACTCCAAACAACTAGCTTTGCAGGAAAGTAAAAACAATGGGGCCTGCAGGGTGGGGTCTGGCCAGGTTAAAGAATCACATCTCCTGCAATTACACAAAACACTAAAGCGACCACAAGGCAGGAATAAATAATGCAGCTGGTAATATGGACAAGTAGAAAAAAGAATCAAATAAAAGATGAATCAACTGAGCTGTTAAAAATGAAAAAAAAATATTTATTTCTGTTTTCTTTTTTTGTTACTGTTAGTCTGTAATTTGGCACAAATGGAAAAAGAAATCAGTATAAATTAAATTGATACATTGTTGTCAACTTATATTTACTTTTGAAGTCTATTGCTTCTTCACCAGACTTAATAAGGGATTGAATGTTCTTTTTCCAACTACGCAGACTATTCTGAGGAAAGATAAAACCTCAGATAAGATAAAACCTACAAGCTATGTCATTTCTCAGTACAACGGACTGCTTGATTCGGTCACTGTTACAGGCTGTCTGAAATACACCACTGTATGGACAAGGCATTAAAAATATTCATTTTTTGTGATGCTGTCAGAGTTTCAGTTGAAGGCTTCAGGTAAGACAGTGGCAGCTATGTTCTCCTTATCAGAAACAAAGCCTAGATTTTTTGGCATTAGTCCTGTGACCATTTGCAGAGACTAACCAGGTACTGATTAAGACTTCTATGAAATGATACATACCAGTATGTTAGAGATCTCCAAGCTGATTTCTGGCTGTTGCAACTTCTATAAGAAAGTTTCAATGCTATCTGAACTGTGGGAGAGGACATCTGGGAGTGACTAAAAAAAAAAACAAGTCTAGAAAGGCTGAAGATGCAAACAAGGTTTGGAATATGTTTCATTAGGGAACTAGCTGGGCAACTACAA
Organism: Apaloderma vittatum; assembly: GCF_000703405.1. NCBI lineage: Eukaryota > Metazoa > Chordata > Aves > Trogoniformes > Trogonidae > Apaloderma > Apaloderma vittatum. Next base: position 29,197 of record NW_009696169.1, on the reverse strand, counting down.
ATAGAAAAAGTGTGTCAAGCAATTACAGATGTCTTGGTTAGCTCATGAGACTAGCCAGTTAAGCTCACCATAGGGAAAATTTTGATAATTTTCTACGGAATTGTGTGAGAAAAATTGGGTCTTGGTGTCACACAAAAGAAACTTATGGTTCTGCTCTCATTGACAGGGACATAAACCTAACTGTAGTGAAACAGTGGCAGCTCAAGTCACCCCCCCAAAGTATTTTAACCAACTACTTAGCCTACCTATATTGCCAAATTAATTTGATATATATTCTGTTCAGGACAGGTAATGGACAAGAGTGTGCCAGTGATTAATCCCATTTCTCTTCCCCTGTGCCATCAAGGTCAAAAACGTTTAAAGATCTTGACTATAGGAATGCCAAAGGTGATTCTTGGAAATGCATGTTTGAGAAATGTTTCATAAATGGATTCTCAAAGCATCACGGAGAAAAGCTCAGAACAACAGAAGGAAACCTCAAGGTTGCTGATCTTGGAAAACAAACAAAAAAGTCTCATGTGACCCAGAGGGACTGAAAGAAACAAAATATTGCCAGTTTCTGCATGCTTTTTTCACACGTGTAAAAAAGGTCTTTTCTCCGTTTGGTTTGGTCAGTTCTATCCCTGCTATTTCAAAACCACAAAACTCATCACTACAGTATCAGAACTGCAATATTCGCTCTTAGTTGAGCAAAAGATATATGTTGGGACCAGTGTTAATAGAAGCTGAACTCCTGAAGACTACAAAATAGCATTTTGGGTGACAGTTATATCGTCTTTCTGCTTACCAAAGCAGTATTGTTTGCTGTTATACATCTACTAAATGTTTGCCAAATCTACTTTTAAAAATATAAAGTATTTGAGTTTTCTTTGCTTCCCTTGAGAGACTGTTCCACAGTCTAACATATTTAGCTGTCAAGAAGCAAAAGATGAATTCTGAGTATTTTTTAGTTTCAGGCTGAATCTTTTGTACATTTCTGCCTACATTCATACTCAAGTCTACATTAGCCACTTTTTATCCTGAAAATTTCTTTCAGAGTTTTGCTACATTAGCACTGCAAGTCTTAAATAATACATGAGTAACCCACATCAGGGACCAACTGGAAGTACTAAAGCTGGAACTGCTGACTGTTTCTAAATATTGTATAATCTTGAGAGAATGAGAGGAAACACATTTTCTTTCAAAGGACTCTGCAGAAGGAGACCTCCTAGCATGTGTCAGATTACATCTCTGACATCCCTCTGGGTGAGCCTCAACACTGTTTAACTTCCTTCCAGAGCAGTATGTAGTCTGATGTTGACGTTTACTTTTTTTTTTTACCAAACTGTTTGCAGCTTTTTTCATCAATTTCACTGTAGTAGATTTCCCAGTGTATAATATTTAATATATGTTGAGAGTTCTTTGGAAATGAAGTCCAGTCATCTTGAATGGATTGCTATTTTGTATTTTACTTTAATCAACCTAAAAATAATAACAAAAATTTTATACATATATTCAACATGATCTTCCATAAGTCATCATTTCAGTCATCCTTTAGATAGATGAAATACACAGGAGAATTTATCTTTTTTGGGTTTTGTCCATTTCAGATAACTTTGTTCATTCACTCTGCGCTTTACCTTTCACACCTTGGCGTCACCATTATTGCCTACTCATAATCTGGTATTGTCTTAAATCTTGATTATTTTAGTGCAATAATTTCTTTTCAGTACATATATTTAAAAAGTAAACTAATTATTCTGTTATACAATCCTTTCAACAAGATCATCAGAAAGTAGAGGAATTGATTTGTACCATTTAATTTCTGTTTTGCCTTAGCAATTCATAGTAAATACAATTTGAAAAAAAAAAAAGCAATAAAAATATAAGGCTACCTGAAACACAGTACTGATAAAACACTGTGTAACTTCTAGCTCTTTGGAGCCTCAGTGGCAAGAGAAGGTTCAAATTTCTGATTTCGTAACAGCTAATATCTACAAATTAATACATTCCAGTTGATCAGACCCAAAGTTTTCATTCATCCGATTTTAGAATAATAGGTTTGCCATGAAGCTGAGGTTTGGATTATCCAGAAGAAACCAGCCCAAACTCAGAGGACGCAAGGAGGTCTCTCAGCCAATTTCCAGCTGACTCTGGCCATTGTCAGTTCAATAAAATAAGTGTGGTGTTTGGTCCCTTTCTCAAAAGGTTCACCATTAAACTGCTTCTTGCTTAAAAAAAAATAAAAATATATTTTTTCTGTGGGTAGTGATATATCTATTCTCATACTTTAATTCAGCAACTTGATGTTATTAAATGTATTTTGAAATACTTGAAGTACTAATATTACATTAATCCTTTCAAGGATTTCTGTCTTGTTTTCAACGCAGAGAAGATTGTCTTATTACTCTTTTGTGACTAAGCTGAACTTGTATCTTCCTAAATCTGTGTGTTTGGACCTGTATTTCAGTGTTAAGTTTAACTGGAGAAATCTTGAAATATTCATGTAAAATGATCTGCCCTAGTACCCTGTAAACAATGGTAATTTAAATCTTGCCAGTAACTGATATTAAGGTTAACCACCTCCTCAGGAACTGCATTAAGTCTGAGGTTGATAGATATAACCATAATCAGTTTGAGGAAAGTAATTTAACATGCAGCAGATGATATGCACAGATGGAATTTCCCAACTGTATCACTTTGGGGATAGAGCTAGTGTTATGAAAAAAATACATCATACCATTTCATAGATAATTTCTGTAGGAACTCCCTGAAAGAACACTGGAACTGACGAGATTTTTGTTTCAATATATTTAATCAATGCTTTTTGACCTAGAGGTGGGGAGAAAGGTAGAGAACCTTTCCTAGTAAATCAGCATTTAATCCAACTTAAATTATACCTTTACTTTTGGACAGTAATATATCCAAACTACAGATAAGCAGAGAAAACATATTGATTTTGTTGCCTTCTTTGATTACTTTTTTCAATCAACTTGTTTACCCTTGCTTTACACACTAATGAGCAACTGTTCCACTTACATTCCTTGCAGATCATCTATAAGTAAAATTAACATCTAAAGTTAGATAGTTTAGATGTAACAGTAAAAATTATGTTCAAGATACAAACTCATATGTTTTTCTAGGTGTCTAAGTACATATACATGAAAGTGTACAATGAAATTCAGTGTTCCGGTTACATAAGAATCTGAATGTGAATAGGAACTGGCAATTTGTGTCATCAAAGCCAAAATATAAAGGACATAAATATTTATGGTCCTTATTTAAATAAATACAATTGCTTATACAAGGGGGCAACAAAAGATCAGGATCTAGATGTACATAACAATAAACACAGAAGAAAACACATGGCATACCCCAGGAGCAAAGATAAGAGCCCTTCTCATAACTTCCCAATGTTGAGTATTTACAGTTTGGGGTTTTTTTATTAGTATTTATTTGGTTGGTTGGTTAGTTGTTTTTTTAAATCACACATATAAGACAAGGATAATGATCAAGTCTATAGCTCTTGAAAGGAGGGGCTGGCCACTTGGATAGAATATAAGACTGTGATCAGAGCATGTAGGGAGGCAACTAGGAAAGCTAAGGCCCCCTTGGAATTAAAGCTTTCAAGGGAGTTCAAGGACAACAGAAAGGGATTCGTCAAATATATTGCAGAGAAAACTAACACTAAAGGCAGTATAGGCCCACTGCTGAATGAGGTGGGTGCCCTGGTGACAGAAGATACGGAGAAGGCAGAGTTACTGAATGCCTCTGTTGCCTCTGTCTGTACTTCTGGAGACTGTCCTCAGGAGCCCCAGACACCTGAGGCCCCAGAGGAAGTCAGGGTAGAGGAGGAGTTTGCATTCATTAGTGAAGTTAAGGATTAATTAGGCAATCTAAACATCCATAAATCCATGGGCCCTGATAGGATGCATCCGTGGGTACTGAGAGAGACGGTAGAAGTCATTGCTAGGCCACTCTCCATCATCTTTGGTAAGCTGTGAGGAGCAGGAGAGGTACCTGAGGACTGGAGAAAAGCAAATGTCACTCCAGTCTTCAAAAAGGGAAAGAAGGAGTACCCAGGGAACTACAGATCGTTCAACCTGACCTCCATGCCTGGAAAGGTGATGGAACATCTTGTTCTCGATGCTGTCTCTAGGCATGTCAAGGATAAGAGTGTAATTAGGAGCAGTCAACATGGTTTTGCTATTTTGTGAAATTGGAAGTGAAAGGAGCACACTGAGAATGATATCTTCGAGCATCGGAAAGAGCTTGGAAGCCAAAGCCATCATGAGGAATCTCAGTGTTAATGGTAAACTGAAGCACAACATAGCAAGAAGAGTGGATAAATCTTATTTTAGAATGATAATAGGAACAGTGGGTTATCTTCTGGACAGCTAGGAATAACATCGTTTAGTGTTTTCAACCCCATAGAACTGATGCAGCTTTGAGGGAAAGCCAAGCTCACGTTGCTCTGAATTAACTTCTGTGTGAATCTATTCAGCAGGTGTTTTCTTGACAAAGATGGGCTTTGGGCAAGGTCAGACAAGAATTTAATGTGTATCATCCAGTAAAATTTCTAATAGCCCTTGAAGATTCAGTAACATAGGAGTTGTTAATTTAACCCAGATGTTGTATGATTAGATGAATGGATGAAATGATGAATTTGTGCGTAACCATTGAGCTTCTACAGTCAGCATGGTTTTTCCGAGGTGAAGTCATGTTTGACCAACCTAAGAGCCTTTTATGAAGACATAACTGGGTGAATAGATGATGGCCATGCAGTGGATGTAGTTTATCCTGATTTCAGTAAAGCATTTGACACCGTCTCCCACAGCATCCTCGTAGGTAAACTGAGGCAGTGTGGTCTGGATGACTGAGTAGTGAGGTGGGTTGATAATTGGTTGAAGGGAAGAAGTCAGAGAGTTGTAGTCAATGGGGCAGAGTCTGGTTGGAGGCCTGTGTCTAGTGGAGTCCCTCAGGGTTCAGTACTGGGACCAGTGCTGTTCAACATATTCATCAAAGACCTGGATGAGAGAACAGAGTGCACTGTCAATAAGTTCATGGATGACACAGAACTGGGAGGAGTAGCTGACACACCAGAAAGCTGTGCTGTCATTCAGTGAGACCTGGACAGACTGGAGAGTTGGGCGAGGAGAAATTTAATGAAACACAACAAGGGGAAGTGTAGAGTCTTGCACTTGGGAAAGAATAACCCCGTGATCCAGTATAGGTTGGGGACTGACCTGCTGGAGAGCAGTGTAGGGGAAAGGGACCTGAGGGTTCTAGTGGACAGCAGGATGACCATGAGGTGGCAATGTGCCCACGTGGCCAAGAGGGTCAATGGCATCCTGGGATATATTAAACAGGGGGTGGCTAATAAGTTGAGAGAGGTCCTCCTGCCCCTCTACTCTGCGCTGGTGAGGCCACAGTTGGAATATTGTGTCCAGTTCTGGGCCCCTCAGCTCAAGAGAGACAGGGAACTGCTTGAAAGAGTCCAGCGCAGAGCCACAAAGATGATGAAGGGAGTGGAACATCTCCCTTATGAGGAAAGGCTGAAGGAGCTGGGTCTCTTTAGCTTGGAGAAGAGGAGGCTGAGGGGTGACCTCATAAATGTTTATAAATACGTCAAGGAGGAGTGTCAGGAGGACGGAGCCAGGCTCTTTTCAGCAATGTCCAATGACAGGACAAGGGGCAATGGGTTCAAGCTGGAACACAGGAGGTTCCGCAAAAACATTAAGAAAAACTTTTTCGCTGTGAGGTTGGCAGCCATCTGTGGGCAGAAGTAGAACAACAGTTGTTTTTTGGTACTTCATATAAGGTTATGCTACTGTACATGATTCTACCTTAAAATGCTGCTGCAGAGTTGCATTTTCCTCTATTTGAAGCAGAATCACATACTAAGACTGTTTTACATTATAAGGTAATTATAATTATAAGGTTGTCCTTTAAGCATCCTAAAAACTTCCCCACACCATGAACTGTAGAGTTTGCTTTTCCACATCTTTCGATAATTTTTACAGAAGGACACATCTTTGAATTTTTCAATGACAGAATATATTGAGCCTGATTTGCAACTGAATTTCCCAGTTTTGTGACAAATGGGGCTTCACTGAAATCAATGAGATCCAATCACAACTCAAAATTGTTCTTTGCTGGCACAATGCCATTTGGACCAGGGAGGTACAGGCAATAAATGACCTGTTTCTAGCTATGCTCGCCTATGAGTGGAAACAATATGGGTAAGTAGAGACCCCTTCCCAGCATGTGCAATTGTGAACTTGAATCAAAAATGGGATGTGTTACGTTTTACGTACTCCATTGGAAACTGTACCTGCAAATGAAATTCTGTTTAGTACAGTGCCATGAGAATAGTAGGCTTTGGGAAAAACAAGTGGGTTAGGCCCAACCCAGCTAAATCCACCCACGTATTTGAGTCACTGGCCTGACAGTTACTGCTAACTCTCTAGAGCTCAAATTAAATCTCTCCCATTCTGACTCTCTTGCATGAAGCCAGAGGCTTCCTTATTTTAAAAAGCAGTAATATGCAGATTACCATTCAGTTTAATGACTAAACCAGAAATTTATCAAGTTAAATGTTGGTGTGTGGAGTGTGTAATTGGAAGGTAATGTCTATAAACACTTCATTTTAGCACATTGAACTTCATTATGTTTCAGGTATATAATGAAAGGGAAATAGAAAAAGAGTTAAGTACAAAAGAAAAAAAGGATAAAAGTGATAATTGAATACAACAGAAGCACAATGAATTAGCAAATGGTCTCACTGTACTGCCTTCATAGCAAGAAGAGAAGACATGTTCATTTGAGTGAGGGGCTCATTTTGCAGATCGAATGATGTTAGGAATATTCAGTAACCTTTTTGCAGAATGGCGTTGAAACTGGCGCTGGTAACAGACAGTACTGCACTGTGCCATTGCAGCTGGGTATGAACCCAAGTGCTAGCTTTTTGAAAAACCTAACAAAGCTTCTTTTGGACTCTTTACATTTCAATTTAACTGAATTGAAGTACTGACACATTCCAGTTTATCTGCCATCATTTCTGCCAGTGTGGGAGCTTTAACAATACTGGTTATTGCATTTTCCCAGTATAGTCACTTTGAAAACATTTTCACTAATTTTGTTCTTTAATAACTACTGTATCAACCAAATATGTTAGAATCAATAACTCCTTAAAAAAACAAAAAAACCCCACAAACCACAGTGCAATTCTATGTATATTAACCATATAAAGAAATTATGCTAGAAAATTTCCCCTCAGAAAAAAATGAATACACACACTTGAAAAATTGTTCCTCTGATCATTTTTTTCCAGTAAAGTAAGAAAAAAAATTAAGATCTGTTTTAAATAAGTTGTGGCAAAGATACACATTAAGGACACGACTGCAACATCCTTACTCACTTTGAATAATAATGTTCATCATAACCAGTTCCACTATAGTAAACACAATTACCTACAAAAAAAGGGCACTTTTATCTGAGGAAGAAAAATGTAGACCTACAAAAGTAATCACATTATGTGACTACAAAAACAAGCAAAAAAAAACCCAAAAAACAAAACAAAACAAAACAAAATGGATAAATACCATGGTGATCTTTACTATTTCCTACAAATATAATCATGAAAAACTCCTTCCATAGGCAACCAAAAAGATATCATGACCAAACCAGATATTTAGAGAAAAACTTCATGTTATATATTCATCAAAGACAACACAAACCCTTTATTTTGTCTTTTTACATCACAACAGGAGCACTAAAGTTTAACTACTGAGGTGGGGGACATCTCTTACAAGCCAACTTGGCTTCATTTTTAAATTGATGATGTCCAAGGCACTGTTCAAACAAGACTCCCTCTTGGACTACTCTGTATTTGGTGTATCCCTGTCAGTGAGTTGTTATAACCAGAAAGCTGATGCTGAACACTGTAAGCTCATTCTTTGCACAGCAGTGAGATGTCATTCCTGACCGCATGTGTAAATGTGCAATTCCCTGGAGTAGCTACATGAGTGGTAGCAGCTAGAGGTAGCTTAGCTATGCTGGGTCCAGTAGATGATTCTTACTTCCTCACTCTGAAGGAATTGAGCTAATCTTAGAAAGAGATCAGAAAACATTTCTTTTTTGTTTTCCTAATTTTTATAGCTCTTTTGACTTTTTAAAATGATCTAAAAATTTCTAACACTCTGCAACTTGTTAGTACCTTCCTGTAACACTCTAACATTGAAAAATACAGCCCTTGTTGATCTATGATACAAAGAGAGAGAAAAAAAAAGAATCAGCCTAATAAATTCTAGCTGCTCACACAACTGTTTTGTCTTTGTCAGGGTATTTTGACTGTTATTTTTATAACAGTATCATAACATTGAAATTTTCATCAAGTTCCCTTAGTTCCTTAATAATAGACTGAGAAGCTTTCCCTTGCAGCAAGCCCCAATGACGTAAGTATCAATGTCACTCAAGGCACCCAGAGGGGCAGGCTCAGGATTCAACCAGTTATTGCAATGCCACATTACATAGATCAGTAGCTTTATAGTACTTTCCAACATCTATGCAACTAATGGCAGGGCTACTCCTACTCTTAAATGTTCCTGTTACATCTCTGATAGATCAGTGGCAATCCTTCAGAAAAACATGAACTTTTCCAACTGTAAAGAGAAGGTTGTTTCAAAGTCCAAATTTATTTTAGCCCTTCAGTACCTCATACAGAGGAGCTGATGGGTTTCTTTGCTCAGACTTATGGATTCGATGTAGAGTGGCACACAGGCTATTCCTGTTGACTATGTACTGGAAACTCAGTGGAAAGAAATGCACTGTATCAGCTCTGCAAATGTATGTCCTCTTCAGGAGAAGGGTTCAGCTCAATCATTCAAATCCTGCTGAGCCTTTTTAAGCACCATCACAGTATAATGTCAGTGTGATTTAAAAAAAAAAAAAAACCAAATAAATAAAAAACCCCAACCCACAAACCTTAGTGATTACAAGGTGACTACTTGAAAAATCGTCTTCCAAGCAACAATTTTGTTAGCAGAATCCTGTCTTTGGTAAGTCCTGACTCCTCTGAACACCATTCCTAAAGCCAGTAAGACGAAACAGGAAAATTTTCAGTTCTGAAATAAGACAAGACTCTATCTTTTCCGTACCTGAATAAATACCTCTCTCAGCAGTTTCTCTCTTTCTGTCTCAGAACATTATAATTAGTGTCTTTACAAAGCTAACCTTATATCAGGTCTTTATGTATTTAAGTCATTTAATTACATTTTTTCCAGTGTCTTTGTGAGATGCCCTCCTCGGTTTTTTTGTTTTTAAAGATGCATACAGAGATGCCTGTTTTACCCAGTCATGAATGTCCCCTCATGCAAACATGGAAAAAAAGGTTAGCCAGTTTTCAGAAGTGCTGTGAACTCTCTTTCACAGCATGATAATTTATATTAGGGCAATTTAGAATCATGTTATAAAACACTATCATTCCTGCAACTGCTCTGAAACTGTAAGTAATAATATTTGTTTGCCATACAAAAGTCTTCCTGAAACAGGCACAAGTGCAGTAACAGTCAAATTCAAAACAGTTACCTTAATCTTTTAAAGGCATTGTCTCACATCCACATATGCAGTGGTTTTGCAACATGGACAAATGCACACGGTCTATTTCTGTAATAAGTTCATCAAAATTCTTCATATCTAGTTTGTTTGAGAGCCTTCGTGTCCTGCCCAACCTCAGTCTTATTTTTTTAATTGTTTTAACATGTATTAATTAAAAAGACCTTCTCATAAACTGTTCTTTTTCCTGAAACAATTTACACTTTGACAATTAACTTCAGGCTACAAAACTGTCTGTGTATGGTACTACACTGGGCCAATATTATCAGTCCTTTTCAAAAATTGTAAAAATATCATGTTCTGATAGGTTGCAACCTTTTTTATTATTATTATAAATTTATTTTTAAATAAAGGCAGCTTGTAAAAATGGACCAAAAAAAATTTAACTTGTCCCCCATTTTGGGACTCTTAACGCTTTGTCAATTTGTATTCTCAGAGATTCCTGACCTTAAACCAGAATTTCGTCATTCTACATGTGGAACATATAATAGTCTCTGCTTTCCTGGACTCATTAAAGAAAGGTAGGGGAGTATAGAGTTCACTTTTTCAACAAAAAGGTGGCTTATTAAACTGTTAAGTTTAGGAAATAAGGAGGAAAGAGAAGGAAAGGAAGAAAAACTTAAAGGGGTGGAGTGAGGGGGGAGAGGAGAGAGAGATAGAGAGAAGATGTTCCTATATATTCCTATAATTATCATCCAACTATGAGAACATAAATAAACAAATCATAACAGAAGGAAATTTCTTGGCCATCATCTGCTTCTCCAGTTTTTGATATTTAACATTTCCTAAAAGCTAATAATGTTTAACTCTGGCTGACCCTATATTTCTAACAGCCCTTTTTGTGAATCTATTTTCATCACTTGCCAACTCTCAATTATATTTTCATTATTGTTACACTCTCTTGTACCACAAATTTGATTTAACTTGATTTGCCTACTCACTGAAAAAAAGCCAAAATAATTTTCTGTCACGGGTCTGTACTTCTGAGGTTTGCAGTTTAGCATATTTCACAACTCAGAGTGACCTAATCTTATTTTCAATCAATTTCAAGTGCAATTCCAGTTCTACCTAAATATTTAAAATTGATTCACTGCTAGTTGAAGCTTCTCTAGCAAGGTCTCAGTTTACAAAAAAAATAGATAACAGTTCCAAAACCCCCACTATTTTATGCTAATTCTTTGGGTGGGTGGTCCAAAAGTAAAACCAAGTAACTCTTTTTCCATGATCTATGACTGATGCTTCAATTCTGTCAGTTTTTTTCTGCAGCTCACCTTTTTTAGCAATGTGATCAAAGTTTTCTTTGGAGACAACCTTATCTAACTAGCAGCTAGGTTGCTGGCCACCTATTCTATCTGCCTGTTTTACTCTCAAAGTTTTTCAGTTTTGCTTCCCTGGCAAGCTTCAGAAAATGCTTACAGTGCTTCAAGAGGTTTTTTTCTTAAAGAAAATGTATCTTTAATCTCACTGTAACACAAACTGACACAAGATATCTCATGAAAATGCAGAATCCATTCGCCAGGACAAATGAGACAAACTATAGAAAGAGTTTTGCCTACAATATCTTTCCAGCCTTGTTCTCGATCTGTGAACTTTCAGTCATTGTCACTGGATGCAAAAATACATCCATATTTCATCTGAGGTTTTCATCCCTTGAAAAAGCCTCTTGACCATTGTCCTGAATTTGATAAATCGTCTGTTCTCTCCTTAGGGACCATCCTACGTGGTTTGTTCCAGCAAAAACTTCATTGCATGTCTGCTTGTCCTTTTTTTTTTTTTGGGGGGGGGGGTGAGAGGGGGGGGGGTGTTTTGTGTTGTCTTTTTTGTTTGTGGGGGGGGGTGGTGAGAGGGGGAGGAGAGGTATCTGGCAAATTGCCTTTCATTCCACTTGGTCTCTATTTGGACATTTTTTCAGCTTCCTTTGCCCATTTTGGATTTCCTCAGGCCTTTTCCCTTTGGCTGAGCAGAACTTGCTTGCAGATCTACCTTTTTAAAAGAAGTCCAATCTGGGACACTTGTCTTCCCTTCTGTGAGCTAAATAATCAGACAAAATTCACAAAACATAAGTTGTTTTCATTCAGAAAATAAACTAATGGTAGAGTCAGTCACTTCTTGGGTGTAATCTTTATTTAGTTGTGTTTTTTTTTAATGAAAGATGCACAAAGTCTTCCTCCCTTGAGCTAGAAAGTTAAAACTATTAGCACTCAACATAAATGCTCTTTTTTTTTTAGCTCTTCCTCAATGGCAGATGCATTATCAGGGGTTTTATATCATGCTTTGATACTTTCTTCTTTTATACTCTTAAGGATTTTCTCTCTCTAAGAATATGAGCCTTCTGCCTCTAATAGATATGAGTCGGTTGCTGATACAGAAGGTGACTGTGGACACTCAGCCATTCTCCTTGGCTATTGCCTGCAGAAGATTTCTGCTTCTGCCTGTGCACCTCGTGACCACCTTTTGTCATTTCTCTGGCTTGTTCTGAAAGTCCCTCTTGGCTGATTTCAGACTTTAAAAGAGCTGAAAACTATTTTTTATCATAATTTTCTGTTAACTTTTCAAACAATCTGTTCAGCACATCTGATACGTGCTAGAGTGGATGCAGAGGAGGACCATCGAGATGGTGGTAAAAGCAGTAGACCCGTTAGTCATCTTGTTGATCGGCATCTGTACACATGCAGCTTTTCTCTAAAACAATATTCACAATCTCTATCCCTACTTCATTTACATTTCTGTAAGATAACTTCACATTTGTGTCCATTCTGGATGCTGACATGCAGGTATGTTTGAGTTGTCAGCTCTTTCTGTTTTATTATGGGTAGGTAATTAAGAGGGATCTCAAAAGGCCCTTAAAATCAAAACTTTTGTAAATGAAGGGCAAAGGCTTCCCTCACATACCTCAGTCAATGCACACTAGCATATCCAAAATTTGCTGTGCTCCAATAAAGTCAATAGTAGACACATCACAAGTCTTTGTTAATAAGAACCCACTGCCAACAATAACCAATAACATATTAATAAGATTAAAATAGTGACCCTCAAAAAGAATGGAAATAAATGTATATCTAAAAACTGGAAAATGCTGAAGACTCAAAGTGGTATTATGGTAGCAGTATAAAGGATGATTTGCAGAATTCTCTACTTGGCCACTATATAGCGCCTCTCCCATTTACTTCCACTGGGAATATTATATCTCAGACCATGTTTTGCAACCTATTGTGGGTTTGGATGTGGTCTCTTGTCTTTTATTTATTTTTGGACCATATTACTCTCTCCTTGCTGTTGTTATTTTCTTTGAATGTTATTGTTTTTCTTCTTCTGCCAGCTTTAGCTCTTGCTTGATGCTAAAATATCATTGTTTGATTCTTTCTATTTAACAATAAAATACAAAATTTAGCTAATGTGTTTGTGCTAGGCATAGTTGGGGAAAGCTAGCTGCAGGCTGCTTTTTTGTTCCTTGAACTCCTGACAAACCAAGGGCTCATCTGTGTGCTTCTGAGCTTCATGGTGTTATGCCATTATGTATAAAATGATATCCAAGTATAATTTTGGCATAGCATTTCATCCATTGCTTATAGTGTCTCTGGTTCTTTTAATATTTTTACTGATTTACGTTATCATGAACAGGATAACACTATAAAAAATAAAGTACATCTAGAAAGCCAATATTTGTCTTGGATTTTGTTGTTGTTGTTTTATGTTATGTATTTTGTTTTCCCCTTTTTTTTGTCTCTTAAAAGCAGGTAGAATAGCTGGACATGTTGTTAGCACATCTTTCTTCTCCTTTAACAGGTGGTATTTTCCATAACACAGATTTAGCAATTTAGGCACCATGCTAGGAGTACAGTCAAACATAGCAGGAATACAAGTTCTCTACAGACAGAGAGAAACAGGTAGATTTTAAAGGTGATTCAACCTATTTCCAATTACTCTTATCCTGAGAGATATTTAATTCTCTTAATTGGGTATTCAGGAAGATTTGAACAATTACACTCTCAATTAGGCACTTCTTGAAAAGTTAGCTGGGTCAATCGGTATTTAAGCAATGTTAGAGACAAAATGCGCCTTTGCCTGTTCCTTTGCTAATCAAAGCAAAACTCTTGTTTTACAATTGTGTTCAAATCTTGTCCAAAGTTGGCCTGTTCTGCAAAGAAAGTAAATTTTTTACTGCTTCCTAAAAGAAAAATCCATTCTGAACATACGGAATATGAAGTTTCCTTCATAATAGTCACGTCAGGTAGCTTCTGTACCATATCAAGAGGATGCCATTCCATTTTCTGTTAATTTAATTAGTTTCCATGATGTACAGAGTTTTAGCAATTGTGAATTTGTTTTCACTTTTACAGATCGATAGATACTCACATATTTGGCAGAATATTTTGGCAGAATATTATCCAAGTAACATACTCATCTCTTTGGAACACTATTCACGTAGCATAACTTGAAAAAATTTCCATCTGTGCATTTCAAAGTATCTCCTAAATATTAGTTAATTATGTCTCTTTATATCTCTGTGAAAAATAATTTCCATTTTACAGATGATGAAACTCAGGTCCGAATAATTATAAAAAACTTATAGAAACATATTTGAGTATTCTGACTTTAAAAATATGTGGCTTAGAAATAACAGATTTTTTTCTCCCCTCTATTAAGCAAGAAAGCAGCAACTGATAGCAACTCAATGAGAATAAATCAAACTATTCCAATACATTTTATTTACTATCTCTGTCTGATGTTAGAATAATTTGTATCTTATTATCTGGCTTTTACTACTGAAAACAGAACTCCTTGGCAAATGGTGTCTTAAAAAACTATCTGAAGCTATAACATTTTCCATCACTCCTTCTAGGCAGTCCTAATGATCTGTCATATATAATTACCCTAGAAAAGCAAGAGTTGAGTATTAATCAATATCAGTTGACAGACTGAAACCCAAAAGGGAAAAAAGAGGAAGAGGTTGCTGTTTGACCCACTGAGTTTGTTTTATTCTTTAGATTAGACGTGTACTGTCAGAGTGTTTGACTGATTTATCTTCCTTTTAAATGTGCAAAAGGACATCATTTTCAAAGCTTTAACACTTGTTTTTCCACAGAGGGTTTTAGTAATATGATGAGAACACACTGGCTGTGTGAAACTTTGAACTGTACTGGCGCAGACTAAAGACACAGTTACTTTAAACTAAATTAAATTAACTTTGCTGATGAGAAGGTCATCCTTCCCTCACTCCATCTTCTGTGTGCATACACAAGGATTCAGACATTGAAATAGCTCTGGGAACCGACAGCGCTGGGGCCAACAACAAAGTCTTTCTGTGCGGTGCTAGGTCGCTGCCAGAGTAGCTCCCTGATTTGGTAATGGCCTTGCAAACACTACTACCAGCAACAGCAAAGTGGTGGAAATCGTGGCACAGGCAGGAGACAACAGACACCATTTTTGCAGGAAAAAGGCTAACTGTCATTTTCTCATTAAATATGCCAAAGAAGAAATCATTCACAATTCAGCTAAATACTTACACAAAGCACACTTCAGATTTAAGCATCCAGAGTACACATACGTGCCATAAATTGGGCCATACTGTACCCTATCTACTTGTCTGGGTGAGGATCATTGTATGTAATCCTCTGGCTCAGAAGCTGGTATCATCTGACATAGCTCAGCTGTGAACATTGTTGCCCTAAACTCAGCATTTCATAAAGACTCTGGTCAAATGCCAAAGGCAAGTTAGTCCCTTTTTAAGTTCAGTGAAGAGGTTGAATGAACCTACAATAGAGCATAGAAAAAAAGACTCTTTTTGAGCTGGTATTGGAGAAAGCTGTCTAGGATTTTAAGCGTTGATTTGAATCCAGAGATGAATATTCATACAGGCCACAGTCATAACAGCAGTCACCTTTCATAACACCTGCTCCCCAAAAGCTATGTGGAATTTTGTTAATTCCCATGAGTCTGTCCGTATGCTAGTATAGTGCACGTAATGCTCCAGCATCCATCTTACTTTATTTTTAAATTAGTCAAAAACGTTGCATACTTTCTATAAACTGCAACAGGTCCCTCAATACATATACATACTATATGAGATCTTAAAAAATATAGATAGGACATTGTGAACTTCTAGAATGTTGCATTCCCCGCTATGTCAGAGGTGACACAAGAAAAAAACAGTTCTTCAAAGGGAATGTAGAGGATGAAATGACCAGAAAGGATTTTTTTTCAAGGGTAAAAAGAAATAAGGTTTTTAGTGAATAACTGTATTATAACTATTCTAGCTCTAACATAAAAGAACAGATTTCTTAGGAAGTAGTTCACAAAAGTAGCTTCTCCTTTCAATATGGAGCAAAGAACGAATTCATTAATGAATTAATTCAGTTTTGTACAACTTTTTGCAGCAAGGTAATATCACTCATCTTCCTTGCCCTTTATCTCATTTACCACCCGTCATCAAAACAAGTGCTAAGTGAGTAGATGCTGCTGTTTTGCTGCACTTTATATTCAAAGTCAGCACAGATGGAGATGAGCTGAAAAGGGGTAGAGTACTATTTTCATAATGTCTAAGGGTCTGTCTTCATTAGAGAAATTTGCATATGAAAATATCTAACAAATTTGCCTCAATAGCTGAAGGGCAACAGTTTTGAACCGGAACAGGGTAAATTTAGATTAGATACTAGAAAGAAATTCTTTACTGCCAGGATAGTGAGACACTAGAGTAGGCTGCTCAGAGAGATTGTGGAAGCGTTCAAGATTCTGGATGCGTTCAAGGCCAGGCTGGATGGGGCTTGGAGCAACCTGGTCTAGTGGGAGGTGTCCCTGCCCATATAAGGTGGCTTACAATCCAAACCGTTCTATGATTCTATAATTTTGTGAGATCACCAAAGTACAGCAGATTTCCAAATTCATTTCCCCTGAGCAAGGAACAAAGGTAGGCTGTTTCATAAGAGCTGATCACACCTGTATATTTGTACCACCCTAAATCTGGAAGAAAGTAGTCTACTGAGTCATGGGGGGAAGAAATGTGTCAGTGGGAAGAATAGCCACCTTCTAGTAGTCTCTATTCTAGACCATGGGTTGGACCATTTCTTTATCCTAGTTCATTTTACTCTCAAACTTGCTCTCCAGTAACTTTACACCATGAGAAATATCTTTCAGATGTACAATACGGCAGAGAGGCCACTCATATGACATACTTTTCCTACTTCAGCTTCGCAGGTTCATACAAAGGGCTTCACTGCTCTGCCTTTACTCTTCATCTTTCCTCACAATCAAGGGTAAGATTTTGTTAAGGGGTACTTTGGTGTGTTTACTTCCATGATCAGCAGCAAATGCATAACATTAACTCCTAATTGCAACCATGATAATGCTAATGCATTACAACTAAGTTTTAAGGAGTTTAAGAAAGAAGTATTCCATGAAACATTCAGAGTGCTGACCAAATTCTAGCTCCTTCTGCAGAAGATGCACCACTGTAACAGTGTCACACCCTGTTTCTTTTCCTAACATCTCAAGGATTTCACCACAGAGCTTAGATCCAGTGTTGCCTGCACTTGCATTACTCTGCTGGTGGACACCATAACCAGGCTCCAGAAGTCTGAGTATGCCACAGTAACTCATTACATTCAACAGTTTCTGAAACTGCCACCATTCAAAGAGAGAATTTTGCATTCTAATTAGCTAAGAGGGACCCTGGAGTTCTGCTTTTCTTCCTTCTCCCTGCGCTAACTTCTCCACCAGTGTTTTGTTCACAGAAAGATGTATAGATCTCCTTATACTATATATGCTTTACCCTGAACAGCTCAGCCCCTCTGCTAGTCTTCTAACCTTCAGGTTTTTATCTCAAAGAAAACAGCTAGCAAACTCCTCTATTGTACTCTTGACTCTCACATTATCTTCAGCATTTATCTGTTTGCAACAGTGAAATCAGCTAGCATTTTTTCTGCTCTTTCCCTTCCTTGAATCCTCTTAAAATCTGTAGATTCAACAGTCAGGTCCTCTTCATCTTTTTGCCATCTCAAAGGAAATGCCCACAGCTTTCCCATTATCAATATTCACCAATGTCCAGCTGTCCTGATCTGTGCCTTCTATTTCCATATTTAATAGCTTCAGGTACCACCCTTTCCTCCTAATAAGATCCAAATGGCAAACAATACCAGCTCAAAACAAAGTTTTTAGAATCGCCCTTTTCAAGAGAGTAAATATACAGTGACAAGAAATCCAGCCCTAAACCCACACAATTTTCCAGAGGCCAAGTATGTGACTAACTTACATCAATTTGCAGACATGTTGCCATAAAACTGCCATTTCAGTCACCTTTACCTGCCCCCTCCCATTCGTTCTTTACAGCTGGTTGCCCTTGCCAGCTGCAGAGCTTATCCTCAGCATCCCCAAAATCACGCCACCAGATCACCTCTTAACAAAAGTGAGGGAAAAACATTTCTTTTCAGTAATTCCTCAGGAATCCATAGCAGATGTTTCAGGGGAAGATACATGATGAATAAGCTTTCTGGGCTGGTTTGCTGTTCCATCAGATTCTAATTAGAAGAGTGAAAGCGAAACTCCTCCAATAAAGAATCATTATTTATTTGCTTTCTATAGAGAAAAAAAAATTAACTCACGTACAGAGAAATTGATATATCAAGTGGTTTAGTAAAGTTAAATCTAAACAATGTCTCAGATCATTTATTTTTCAGTTTTGTTTTGTAGGTGCACACAGTATTTTCTAAAAGCATACATCTAAATATGTAAACTTCAGCTCTCTGTATCCTGGTGTATTGTTATCATGAAACCCCTGAATTTCTGTTTAATGTTTTCAAGACAATGCAATCTATATTCTTAATATAGGATGCTAGAACAGAAAAAAAAATAGCCAGGATTAAAGTGTATGGACAAGGAGAAAGTGCAATGCTACTGGTTTTGACTGAGATGCTGCAAACATGTTCATTTTAATGCCCAGCTTATATCAAGTGGTGTGAGGAATATACTGTCTCTTCTGACAGATTAGTTCTTGCTGTATTCTTTAATCATCACATCTACAACAACATTGTTACCTCCAATATATTGTACATAATTTTCCATATCATTATTAATCACAGGTTTGAAATACTATTTTGGCTGTGCTGTATTTTAATTAGTGATCAAACCAAAAAATTTAGTGAATCAATATTGAACTTTTAAGTCTTTATATGGAAATGTAAAAGCCTCATTTCTTATAGTAACATATGTGAAAAATACTCATATACTTGGGAAATAGTTACACCTTGATATAAAAGTCCATGTGACTACTAATTAAAGCATTGATTAAAGCTAAGTATAACCTGTTCTAAAACTGATGGTTTTATTTAACTCATTTACTTCTTCAAATTTCATACCTATTTTCTTCATTATTAATTGTGTTACACTTATCATCCATCAAAAAAAAAATTAAAAGAAAGAGTAATTTCTCTTTAAATACCTTCTGGAGGTTGTAAAATTCAACGTTTAAAAGTACTGCAAACAGATTGGTTATATTTCTTGCAATATATTGCCATCTAGAGGAAAAAAGTGTATGTTGCTGGAAAATAAATGCAAGAGTTTAGATGTTACTTGTAATTCCTGTGTTTTACTGTGAAAAACACACATTGTATTTTCTCAGTAAAATGATGTGCCTTTTTCACAAAATCAGCTGAACTTAAATGCATAAGCACAAAACATGCAATAACACACGCACGTGTATGTTGAATAGTCTATGTGACTCTATCATACATACATTAGCCAAAGAAACGTTATTGGAATTTACAGTCTGTTGCAACAAATAAAAGAAAAAGACTTCTAGATAATTCACTTTGTGCATCCAAAACCTGTAACTGAATTTCTAAATAAAGCTAAGCAGCACTCTTTTCAGATAGTGGCGCCAAATATATTAAACTTACTGATTAGATTAATGGAAATAAGTAAGATGCACTGCAGGACAGCTGAGTAGCTACATAGCTGATTGTACCTACAAATAAATGAGATATAAATGTGTAGTACAACTGACTGAAGGTAGTAGGTAGGAGTTCTGTCTCTCACTTTACATGTAACAGAAATATACAGTGTATAGTACTGAAGCAATTTAAGCACTGAATTCATTTGGACTATCAAGGCCTCAACTTAAATTAAGTATTTAAGTACTTTGCTGAATTGAGATGCCTATTTTCAACTGTTGATCTTCATCACAAATGTGACTAACCTAAGAATATTTAGATATGAACTAATGGTAAAAGAAGTATTCTGTTTCATTGACAACTCCCTTGTATGAAAGTGTTTTAGTTATTGTCTTAAATGATTTAAAAATGTGTTCAAGTATAACAGAACATGTTAAGAAAATAGTAAACTGAGTATAAAAACCTCTAAACCAGTATGAGGTCAATTAGTGCAACCTAACTCATGTGTAGCAAACTCCATTGCAATTACCCCTTATCTCAAATTCCTAAAGTGCAGTAAAACACAGGCTGATCTGTACCTAAAAAACAATGGTCTAATTTTTTCAGAAACATAAAAGTACAAGTACTAACTACCTCAAAGAAGCAAGAATGTGCATTGTTTCTATAGAAGTAATAAATTTTTTTAAATAAATAAAAAAAACACAAAACACAAAAATGCAGACACTAGCATTTATCCTCATGAGTTTCCACTAAGGGAAGTGCAAACTCCTGAACCTGGGGAGGATCAGCCCCAGGCACCAGTACAGGCTGGAAAGCAGCTTGACAGAAAAGAATCTAGGGGTCCTGGTGGACACCAAGTTGAACATGAGCCAGTGATTTGACCCTGTGTCAAAGAAGGTTAATGATGTCCTTGGCTCCATTAGAAGAGTGTTGCAAGCAAGTCCCAGGAGGCAATCCTTCCCCTCCACTCAGCACTAGTGAGGCCACACCTGGAGTGCTGGGTCCAGTTCCAGGCTCCTCAGTATAAAGAGAGACATGGAAATATTGGACAGAGACCAGCAAAGGGCCACAAAGCTGATGATGAAGTGACTGAAACACCTCTCCTGTGAGGAAAGTCTGAGAGAGCTGGGTCTCTTTGGTCTGGCAAATAGAAAGCTCAGTGGGATCTCATCAATGTCTACAAACATCCAAAGGGAGGGTTAAAAGAGGACAGAGTCAAGCTGTTTGGCTTCCAAAATTAAAAATCAGGCCATAAA
>NW_009696169.1:0-8404 GCF_000703405.1 Apaloderma vittatum | reverse complement strand
GACTTTTGGATAAATATAAAAAAATGCAAAAAATATAAATATATATAAAATATAAATCTTCCTTTAGTTGACATGAGCGTTGTATTTGGAATTTGAATGGCCTCTGGAAACCAAATTATTTCATTTATGTTTTGTCTACTTTTCCTAGAGTTGTTATATTAGAAACTTAGATAATGATATAATAATACCTGTAACAGAGACTTCATGACAGTTGTCAGTATCTCTTTGTGTTAAATATTAATGCTAGTAATATAAAATAACTTATAAACATCTAATTT
Organism: Apaloderma vittatum; assembly: GCF_000703405.1. Classification (NCBI taxonomy): domain Eukaryota; kingdom Metazoa; phylum Chordata; class Aves; order Trogoniformes; family Trogonidae; genus Apaloderma; species Apaloderma vittatum. The sequence continues at coordinate 8,126 of NW_009696169.1, read as the reverse complement.
TATTCTGTTTTGACTTTTAATTAAAAGTCAGGTAAACCAAAATCATATGTTCAATAGTCTAAAGATATTTCAAAAATAACCTTTAACAGGAGTTTTCAGTGAACAAAAGTTGTAGCTAGTAGTACAGCTAGCTGAAAGAGCATGAGTGAAAAAAATAGAGCAAATAGAAAGTCTAAATTTTTATTGATTTCTTGTATTTCTACTAAATTAAGTCAGTAATAAAGTAATTAAGAAGGAAGATGATAAATAATATATTTCAAGAAAGCATCATAAAGACGATAAATGAAACTGGAAAACTGTTTTTAGACAATATGTGGACACTTACTGGCTGGTGATTCATATGTATTTTAATACAAACCACCAGTCTATGAGACTAACAAAAGGCACAATTTGTGTGAAATAGTTTATTCTGTACGGTTGTGTATATTTAGGTATGTTAGATACAGCTTCTAGTACAGTTCTATGGACATGAATGAACACGGCACCCACCTAAACTAGAGGACAAGAAAGTGCACTTTTATAAATGGATGATATTGATTCGTTATCTTGCCCACATGTGCTTTGGCATTGGTATGAGTGAGCTTAAACACGCCTTGACAGCAGTTCTGAAAATACTAGAATTGCCATATTCTTCAATTCTTTATAATTTTCCACAACATTGTAACTTTGTTTAGAAAACATATATCATACTCACCTTTGATTTATTCCCATATTCTTATTACCATGTAGATCTTATAGTTGTATCTAAACTGAAGGGAACTGCACTCACGATGTGCCCTGTAGTCCTGAACCTCCACCCTCCAGGCCAGGATGCCTGCTAGCAAGTACTTCTAACCATGCAATTTTTTTCAGCGGCATCCAGAAGGATATTAGGAAGTTAGCAGTGATGTGCCATTAGTTCTTAGTGTGCGTGAGACCAATCCACTGAGACTTGTTCAAAACAATGCAGGATTTGTTTCGATTGCTGTAATTCACAGGCACACAGAGAAACATGAGGAAAATAAATAGTTTACATTCCAATACTGAGTGAATCTAAGATTATCTAATCTTGGTAATACACATTAATTTAATTCCACTGGCATTTCATAAAAACCAAACCACAGCTACTAAAAACGGCACTTTACCAAGTTGCTTACAAAGAGTATTTTGATAGTCAAAGACAAGTTACTTTTGGATGTAGTGATATGGCTGTTCAATCCTGAAATTGCTTCCTTATCTGTTATTTTAGTGATCTGAAAGAATAAGAGAGCTAGTATGCTTTATTAATATAAAAATAAGCAAACTCATTATATATTACATTTCTTGTCATACCAAAATTAGGTTAGTATGGAGGTAATCTTTCCCCTTAAAGAGAAAAAAATCAGTCCAAAATACAGTAGTAACTTGCCACTTGCTAATGAATAATTGACTATCATATAGGGTGCCAATGAAAGAAGTGACAGCCAAGAACATGAAATATTTTTCTAACAAAATCTTTCTTTCCAAGAGTCCCAACTAACTCATGAAGCTTCATAGTCACTACAAGAAACTAGCTCATGAAGCCTCACAGTCACTACAAGCAATCTTCCCCTTCTTGCTGTCCCTGTGTAATTTTACTCTTTCTTTCTCATATTTCATGTACCATATTCTCTTTGCACTGCCACTCTTTCTCTGGAACTATATTTGCTGTAAAATTCCATCTGTACTGCTGTCCTCACTGTGCATCCGTAATTTAGGACAGCCTGCTTCAAACTTACTGGAAACAATTTACTCTAGTAGCCATTTTTCCTAGTAGAAAACCAATTTCCTTCTCCTCTGAATTGGGAAAAAATGGGTCAGTTTTATCTGAAACCTTGTTTCAGTTCAACTGAAGACACTGCAGAAGTATTTGTTCTAGTAAAGGCACACAGGAGAGATCCTGCCACTTCTGATACTATAATAAACTAAAACAAACAAACAAGCAAACAAACAAAACAACTCCCAACCCCCAAACCCAAAACTTATATAAAACAATGTCAGTCATGGTAACACTGAAACATTGCCCATTTTCCAGCTATATTTTATTGTTTTGCCACCTGTTATCAACATAAGGGTGAGCATTGATTACTTCAGAAAAAATCCTCTGAGTTTCATAGTCAACATTAAAGGGCAAAACAGAAATATCTCATAGACAGATAAATATATTTAATATTACTGCTTCTATTTTATTAGTGTTTTATTTAGTACTATACTATTTTAATTGCAGTTTTTAAATGTACAATGAAAAGCTGGTTTCAGTACTAGAAATGAGCTAATCCTTATTGTTGCTTACAAATTAGCTGACATTTGTGTGCACCATGAGAAGAAATGCAGGTGACAATGGTCATTTTGAGTGAAAGAGGATATGGGACAAATTTACCTGTCTTTAATATGCAAACCATGTCCATGACAGAGATGAAAGTAAATAAATGAACAAAAATAACCAACCAACCAAAAAAAACAAACAAAAAAAAAGCAAACACATTAATGAAGACCATAGCAGAAATACCAGTTAGCACCTTACTTTCAATGAAGTTTTAGCACTTCATCGATCTCTTGAGTCCTTAAGGAAAACCTGATTTGCCACTTAAAACAGTTTAATCTTATCAGGCCTTCTTTGTCCATAGCTACAGTATCTGGATATCTGTCCTTATTTTCAAGAAAAACTCGGTAAATAGTATGGTAAATTAAATAAATAATCTTCCTTTTAGTGTTAAGGTATCCAAAACCACCAAAGATTACTAGCTTGTAAATTCTGGAGAAACTTAACCTGAGTAAAAAAGCTATCCCAGATTGTACTCCAGCACTCAGATTCTCTTTGCCAGGCAAATGTCAGTGATCAGACTTCAGCAGCTTCTATCCTTACTTGGTTTTGGTCAAGGTTGAAGTGGGGACACATCCGAATGAACTCCTCATGTTGCACACTGCACGTGTGGAGAAACATAGTCCTTTATGGTTACCAGTCTGGGTGCAGGAGTAATTTATAAAAATGTATGGGAGAAAATTGAGAAGTGCTCTGGCATCTGGGCTGGGTTTGTATGTTTGTTTCTTTATTTCAGGTAGATCCCAGAATACATGCTTCTTTATGCCAAAATCCTGAAGTTTCAAGACAATATTTTACACGTTCCTACATACTTCATAGCTTGCAAAACTCAGAAATAGCATGCAATTGAAAGCTGTTCGGATGCATGTATAATGTATATAGATCTTTCTGGTTCTATACACTTCCAGTATGTTCTTCAAAAATGTATTTTGCCTGAGAAAAAAATAGCAAAATCAAAATCAGCCTTTAAACTTAAGGCGTACTATAGTTTGGACATAGGTGCCTATAACACAGCTGCAGTGGCAGTTATACTTCCTAATAGAACTGGAAAGCTTTAGGGAAATGATAAAGCTCCTAATCTTAAATAGACCATATTTTGTGGTTGGGAAACTAAGCTACTTCTCTAGCATTTTATTCCATTCCTAAGATGAGAGACACCAAACTTTTAAGTTTACCAAAATAATGGGAGAGAAGTAAAAGGAGAGCTGTTTCCAAAGTCAAACACAGTTCCTGGAGAGTCAGCAGTTCAGAGTCTGGTGTCCTGGGGCCACAGGAAAACCAGGACTGCACCAAAAATGTCTTTTTTTAGGGCTCTTCAACTCCTGCTTCTTCAATTCTGAGTCAAACTTAGAAGTCCTGTTACTCAGGATCCCAAATCAGTCCAGTTCAGAAGCTACTTCCAAAATTGACAAAGAGCTAAAGAAGCCAAATTTTAACTTCAAAAGTTCCAAGTGGCAGGACATCTGTTATGTAACTACTTACCAAAGCAAGTCAGGTTTACTTTTATCTTGAGTATATTCAGATCAAGAGGTAGAACCCACCCACTTTTTTCTTCTGGTTTCCTGTTATTGTTGCTGCAGCTGTATATTTCTTCTTCCATTTCACTTTGTGCTTTCAATAAAGAGCTAAGTTGTGACTCTTGGCGTAAAATTGTGTTAAAATTGTGAATGTGAGTTTTTAATTACTTTACTACCTGAAGATTGTTATCAAAGTGACTGTTTCTTCTTAAGAAAGGAGGTAAGAATATATCTGTTCTACCTACATCATGTTCAGATTCTTGAAGTTCCAGGAATCCACCTTGGATTTGACAACTTGAATTTGGAGTGAGTGATGAAAAAATAAGCTGATGATAAAACACTTGTCTCTCCTCAATTTATTTAAAACATCTTTCCTCAAAGATTTTAGTTTATTACTAGAGCAAGTCAGATCTTTCTCCTCATAAGGATTTTTTCTGATCTTACTGTAGAACCACAAAAATGTGGGTAGGCTGCTAATATCCATCGGAGTTTGCTCTCATTTCCACCACATTTTACTGACAATTTTTCTGGAAGATAAAAAAGTTACTTTTAAAGTAAACAAGACATGTATATGTAATCTTTCTCACTACACAGTTTGTCAAGGAAAACGGTTACATTTCCTTCTAGACTATTCTTTTCTAACATAATCTAGATAATTTCACATTCTTCAGTTTATAACACAGACAATTAAAATGGACAACTGAGGAACATTTTTTTCATCTTTCACAGCATAACTGAAATCCCTCGGTTGTCACAGTTACAGCATATATCTGCAAGCACACACCCATGCACAAATAATGCATGTATATTATACAAATGAGAATAATTTTAACATTAAAATTTTAACCAATATAGAAAAAGATTTCTTGGTTATACTGTCTCCTGGGGTTGGGGGTGGGGGGTGATTTGTTTTGGTTGGCTTCTGGTTTTTTAGGGTGTTTTGGTGTGTTTTTTTGCTTTAATATTTTCTTTGTGTATCATACCTGGAGCTTTTTGTTTACTGTTCTCAAATTAAGTGGAAGATATTTGCTGTGGGATGTTGTGGAATAAAATATTGAGGGCTCATGACTGGTTGAAAGTAATTTCAGATGAAACTAGTAGTACTTTACAGGGAAAAAGTATTACTATGTATTTCTTCAGTGATCAGGAAGGTGGGATTTGGAAAAGCAGTAACAGTTGGAGTCTAGAGTGAAAAACATACTGCCTCCGGTTTGGTTACAGCTGAGCACTCAAAATCTCTTTTCTTTTTTTTTTTTCCCTTCGGCATCCATGACTTTGTTTCCCTTTCATAGTATTTATCCAAGGGGAAAAATGCAATGCAACTCTTTTTAAGTGGAATTAAAGCTTGGCCTCCTACTTCAAATGCTATCGGGCATAACTTGACTTGCTCTAAAGGAGGCAAACCCATTGAAATCACCATCCCTCTTGTCATTTAACATGTGTCCACATTCGCAAGCATACTGTGAGAAGGAATCCTTTGCTATCTTAATGTTTATTAAAATATTCTGAAATTCAAATTCCTTGCATGTGAACCTCAAGTGCAATTCATGTGATGAGGCTGCTCTGTATATCACCTGTGCAGCTGATACTTTGTTAGGTGCATAACAAGTGAGTAAAGCTGACAGAGCTAAGAATGCTTAGCCATGAGAGGGTCTAAAACACGTTACTTTCTGACAGGCAGCTACCTCTGGATCATGTTCAAACTGCCAAGCCTAGGTTCTTAATTTTCATTTTGCAGGACATGGGGGGCAGCAATCTAAACCCAGCAATCGAACTCTTGGCACATGGATTAGAAATCTGTATTCTGAAGATAATCAGCTGCAGAACCCCTAGATAACTGGTTTGAAGAGGCTTTAGTTGAAATTTACCACCTATGTTGTTCATTAGCATAAAAGCTGTGGTGACTGAGACATCTTTCTTCTTCCCTCACAAGCCATTTTTCCTGAACGTTTTTCTTCTAGCTGTTATATGAAACACTCATCAGACCTTAAAACATCAATTCAAACTCTTTACTAGTCAATCAGTGAAGATAACTCTACAGCGTCCTCCTAAGGCATCTCTGAGATCCTGCAACAAGTAATTCACTGTCTAAATTTGGAGACAGTCTCTCCACTTACTTTAAGCCTCAGTGTCTCTGCGGAGGGATGGAGTGTTACCGTGCTGCACAGTGAGCTTCCCAAAGCAGGTCAGCAGATGTTAGGAGCAGAAGTGCAACTAAAAAAGGTCCTGACCTCGGGCTTTGTAGCACTTGTCTTTATTCAGGAAGCAAAATCCTCCTCCCAGGGTTCAGTTTAGGAAAAGCAGGCGCACTGGTGGGGGAGATGCTCATGGTTAAGAGCACCCACCTGGGAAACGGGGGACCTGCAATGCTGGCCAACCTCCTTCAGAGGGTTTTTCAACCAGCAGCTTGGTTTTCCTGGAAGGTGCCTTAGTTTTCCTGGAAGGCTGCAGGTGACCCCACAGTAAACAGTACCACGAGCCCAGGAAAGAAAACCAGTGAGAGGCGGCCTCGTTCTCCGGTTTCTGTGGGAAAGCGGAAGCCCTGGGGTCTGCTCACAGTAACTGAAAAGAGCAAGTCGCTTTGTGCCTAGTAATAAAAACATGATCACTGGCAGCAATGGGAGCTGGCATGAGAAGTGTGAGTTGGGGGTACCAGGGAGCACAGGGCAGACTGAGGTTGTGATTACAGAGCTCCATGAGCTAGAGCAGAGGATGAGGTTTGGGTTGCCAGGTGGTGATGGAGTAGTGCTTTGCATAACAAAAGGGTGTTAAAAGAAGCTGTGCCTCCCTGGACAGTGAAAGCTGTTTTTCTTTCCCCAACCTGAAGCTTGTCTATAAGTTTTTTCACACCACATCAGTAGCGTGCATGGGAATAAAACAAAACACTATGAACCTTTACTCTAGTCGTTCTCAAGGGTTTATGAAAAAAGGGAGAAACATAACCCTAAATCAATAAGTATAAAAAAAACCAGATCTCAACCAAAATTACAAATTTTATTTACTTTCTTGAAAACCACCTTTTCCCTAAATTGTATACCAGAAATTTCTGGATTAAAAAGAGATTTAAATAAGTGTAGGTAGTAGGGTAAATCTGTGGCTTCCTTATTACAGAGGAATAAGGTATCAAAAACACCTCCTACTCGCCTGCTGGGAGAACAAAAATATGTGAGGCAATTTTTCCCTTTCCCATGCACGTGGGTAGAGGGTGGGCTGGCAAGGAGAAAAAATAGGAGAAACAGTGATTTATACACTACTGAAAAGGCAAGATAGACTAAATAGGATCAAAAAATCCCCAATTAGAGCACAGGTAAAGATAGACCATTTTGTCCAGTGTATAACAGGAAGAACAGACGTAATCCATTGGATAATTCTTATCAGACAGTTACTAGGAGCTTTATGTAAAACTTAAATAAAACAAAAAAGTTCCATCCATCTAAGAATGATGAGTTAAAAATTATTTGTCCATCCAGCCCCTCCAAAAATAAAAATTTGTAATAAGCAACACACCACACAGACAAAACTACTCTAATAAACTGCCTTAAAAATCATTTTTGTGTCCAAAATTAATGTTAATTTGAGTAAAGCACTATATGGTAACACCAACATTAGGCAGGACTTGTGTGGACTGATTTATGCCATCTGTTCACAACTCAGATGTCACTTGCTCTAGCTTTCAAACAGCGAAAACAAAAACAAAACTTACTCTTCTCAACCTTGCTTATTGTATTTAGTGAGCTTAGATGAATTTTCAACATTTACTGAACTATTTCTTTGAAAAATAGCACTGATACCGTAATGCCCAGTTACACTTAAGAAAAAAAAACACACAATATATCAGTGTTTTAAGGAGAACGAAGGAAGAAGCACTGTAATTAGCAAATGTTTTGCTAACAGCTAGAAATGTACATCCACTCTGCAGACTTGTTGGAACATAAACTGCTTTTTTTCCTACATCTGGTATCCATAAAAAAATTGGGGGGGGGGGGGGGAGACACTTAGCAACCAAACTTCACATCTAGCATTTTAAAGAGGCAGTACACAATAAATTACTCCCCTCTTTAAATAATATGGTGAGCCTTTTCGTGAAATAAATAGATAGAGTTAATAGACCGGTGTTTATTCGAAGTGTCAACCAATTTAGATCTATAAAACCGCTATAGATTTTCATTTCGCTGACAGCAGTTTGAGCCCGGGACTACTGACAATCACGATTTGCAGACAAAATTCCCTTCCGGCTTAATTCCTTTGATTTAATTTAACTCCCCTGATTTCATTCGATCCGTTTCTTC